>NC_085084.1:42455448-42756571 GCF_963662255.1 Cinclus cinclus | reverse complement strand
ATTTTGCCTATTGACACCCAAAAGACAAGTCACAATTTATAGCTAAGAGATCACCTTTTGGCTTTTTGGAAAGTATACTTTATTGCCTGGAAAGCCATTCTTAGTTTTACAAAAAGATCACCAGCTGGCATCACTTGGAGGAGGAAGTCCTTTCCCAAGCTGGCCAAGGAAGACAAACAGATGTCAAGAGAAAAAGCTTGTTTGTGAGTCAAGTCTGTGGAAAACATCACCAAAACTATCTACCAGGATGCTGCAAGTGCCTATTGGTGTATGGCCAAGACCCAGAAAAAGTAAATGCAAAAAGCTGGTAAGGGACATTTCACTACTTAATGTTTAGACAAAACCAAGAGAAAAGACAATAATTCAAGTAAAATCCATGTTTGTCTCAAATGATTACTAGCAATGTTGTAGCAGTCTTTAGTAGGGTAACAACTAAAATCAGGATTAACAAACAATGCATCTTCTTTCACTGCAACAAAATCCTGTCATTCCTTTTCTTTGAAGCGTTAACTACTTTGTAGTCACTGGATTAGAAGACTTAAGTGCTTGCATGCTTTCCAGACATGCTGAGCCTAATGACAACTTCCTTTATAAAGCAACAGCCTCACAATGAATAAACAAACTTAAATAGCAAACCATTCTTTGCACAGAGAACATAGTGACAGATGCTATAAATTAGATGGAATACTGTAAGTAGCATTTCTTCCTTCTGAGCAACAACACAAGGCAACAGAGAAAATCTATAAAGAATTATTATTATTTAAATGAAAGAAAGTTTGATTAACACTTTGCAGTGTTCAAAAAATAAATACAAAGACACCTTTAAAATAAATTATCTTAATCAAAAGTATGATTAAAAGCTTGAGATTCTGACTGCTTCTAAAAGGCATTTTTATTGAATCTAAAATGTGAATTTAAGAGTCTGAAAATAAGCCATGAAAGGACTCCACAAGTTTTCTATACAGAAGATTCTCCCAACTAGCAAACAAAACTCAGTATTTCTTACCATTCTTTCCTTTTACTCTTCCTTCTCTCACTGGTTGGTGCACTAAGACTGTCAGTTTCCTAATTAGTGGTGAAACATATTTCCATGCCAATGCCTGAAAGCTGTTCACACCTTAGACAAAGTGCAGTGAGTTTAGAAAAAAGATCAGCTTTTCTGCAAACAACTGAAAACTCACTAAACAGGATTAATTTTCCTTGTCTCTCATCTTGTCCTTTTCTTCCAGCATCTTGCATTTCTGTGCTGTTCACAGTAACAAAAAGATTAAAGGAAGAAGCTGAACTCCACTACAAATGCTTAATTTAATCGAGACACTCAAGAGGAAAAAAGATCAGTGCCAACTCTTGACCAAAAGATAAACCTCATCACTAAACTAACAACTTAATTAATGCTAGAAAGGTTTGATTAAGATTTGACCAAAAAAATAGTTAATGTGGTCAACATGACTAATTTAAAGCTATCTGCAAACTCCTTTTACTCAGAGATGTACTGACTTTTATCAGATGACCTGTGTACAATTTCCAGAGCTGAATCTCTTCTATTAAAGACGGAGCTATAGCTAAATCTTATGTAACTTTCAAGATTTAAGTATTTTACAACTTTTGTAGTTCAGCACTTAAAGGCATTCAGAAGTAATCCATACTTGTCTCCACAAACATTGTACCCTCAAATATTAGAGCATTTTTTTCCTTTATGAAGTTAGGTAGAAGTTTGCAGACTTGAAGGTTTTCAAAATCATAGGCATGAGTTACCAATAAGTTCTCATTCCTAGACATTCTGTTGACAGAATTTTGGTTTGTTGTTTTTTGCTTGTTTGTTTGTTTTTTAATGCTGCATTCTGCATATTGCTCAAGTCACATGAGCATTAACTTCCAGTTGATTAAACATCCTTTCCTCCTTAATGGCAGGAAGGCAAAAGTCTGTAAGCTGAGTCCATGGTGCATCACCATTTTCAATGTTGCCTCTCACCTGGCCATATTCTACAAGTGAGCACTGAAAAGGCTGAAGCAGCATTTTCAAAAATAAACCTTTAAAGGCAATGTAAATTAACAAATACTCTGTTTACCATTAAGCAAATAAAATTAAACAGAAGAATACCCCTCAACAATAGAAGTACAGAAGAATTTATTGCTGTGATTATGGGCTCTCAACCATTGTGCTGCTTATCCAGAGAAGAAAATGGAGTCTCAAACTTCATGCCTATCGAAGTAGAGTGAATCCACACTTTCTACAGGTGGTTGAGACAATAATCACAAGCCTATTTATGGTGTACTGCTAAAAAAGAAATTAAAAGTATATAAAAACAAAAAAGATAAACCCCGAATACACTTTTAATGGTTACTTATGATTTTATACTGCCTCCGAGAAGGTTGAAATTTGACATGTCTCCTGAGAGCATATACAAGCGGATGGGGCAGTTCACTGCTGCCGCACTCCCTGCGCCTTCCCGGCCCGTTTTCCCAGGGGAAAACGCGCCTGGCCAGAGGCTCCCAGGAGCCCGCACCCCTCCACCCTCCGGGAAGCCTTGAGGAGGATCTGGGAAGGCAGACTGAGTCCGGCCGTGGCAGATGCACCAGCGTCGGTCTCTCGAGCAGCAGCGGGGGGCAAGAGAATGAAGGAAGGGAAGGAAGGGAAGGAAGGGAAGGAAGGGAAGGAAGGGAAGGAAGGGAAGGAAGGGAAGGAAGGGAAGGAAGGGAAGGAAGGGAAGGAAGGGAAGGAAGGGAAGGAAGGGAAGGAAGGGAAGGAAGGGAAGGAAGGGAAGGAAGGGAAGGAAGGGAAGGAAGGGAAGGAAGGAATCCACGGGACACTTGTGCACACCCTCCCGCTGCATTCGAAAAACGTATCGAGCTGCTCAGGGTAAAGGGGACAAAGCGGGGAGGGGGACAGACAATCTGGCATCTCCTCTCACAACCTTCGGAGGACGAGCTCCATCCTCCCTGCAGCGCCGGGGGGGATCCCCGGAGCCCGGGACCCCTCAGGAGGGGCAGAGCAGCGGGGCAGCCTCTTCAGAGGGAGCAATAAAGGCTCTAGGAAAAATAAACGCTACGGGAACTGACCCCAAATCCCCGAGCTGTAACATGCCCGCCTCCTGCTCTCGCCCCGGAAAGCTCCCAGACCTCTAGCTTTCTGCTGACCCTCTCCCTACATGGTAAGGCAACAAATGGCAAGACCTCGGACCCCGGAGCTGAATAACAGGAAATATAGGCATCTGTCACCTCCCGGGGAGAGCTAAATGGATTAGCGAAAGCAACAAAGGGAAGAAAAGCTCTTTCAAACGTGCAATTGATTAACAAGTCCCCTCTAATCTGCAGCATCACTGTTTTTCCTTAAAGACATCATCGGTCTCCTCCAGCACGTCGGTGCAATTAAGTTAAAGCCAGGAAAGGTGGGGGAGGAAGGCACTGCTAACCCACCGAGCTCCCGCGCTGCCCGGCGAGGACAGAACGGGAAGGGTTGCAAACCTGGCATGGAAATTGTGCAGCCTTGTCATCTGCTCCCTCAGTCCCTGGGCAAAGACTCCCGGGAAGGACTTTGAGAGTAAGGTTTATCTGGTGCAGGGGGGCAGAGGGCAATTTTCCAGAGAATGGCTTCATGAAAGATCAAAGAGCTGGATCCGGCAGCTCCTACCTCGACGGTGCATTTCACATCCCAGAGAAAACGAAAACGTTAAGCCTCCCCTTTCCTGCTTTGAAAGCACCATACAACTTAGGCGCGAGTGGAGGAGGGAAAAATTAAAAAAAAAAAAAAAAGACGTGTATACGGCTTCTTTTACAGGAACTGTTTTACACCATCGTGGCTCTCCAACCCCACACATTCCCTTAAGGTCTCTGCAAATCACTGCGCTACTTTGGAGAGACGGACAAACTGGCATCTGTTCAGCAGCCGCACCGCTGCTGCCATGGCGCAAGGTCAGATGTTAATAGGGACAGTTTATTCAGCCCTACAAACAATCGCGGAGCTCACTGAACCGCACAAGTGGTCCTAGTGTCTCCTGAGCCCAGAGTCTGACCTCCTCAGTCCCTGAGGGTCGACCAGGTACACAGAGAAAATGGAACCCTCTAAAGTCCAAAAACACACAGAAAGAAACACCGCCAAGCCTCCATGAGCTGCAAGCACGGCGGCTGCCCCCTCGGCCATTCAACTTTAATCCCCTCCTAGTTCTCGCTGAGATTCTGGCAACACAACGTCCCAAATAATAACACACTATTATAACCATTCCGAGGAGAGGGCTTAAGGGCGGGCAGAGTGAAGGAGAAAGCTCCACTCATTACTGTCCACCCGCGGCAATAACAAAACCCCGAACTTTTCCTTTGTTTTCTCCTTCTTTCTCCCTCCACCCTGGCCTTTCTCAGTGGCTACCAACCAGCCTCGGAGAGCTGACCCAGCCGAAAAGAGGCACAAGCTCCTGCCGTCCGAGTGGGGCAGAGGCGCGGGGATGAGCTCGGGGTAAAAATTTTAGCTACCCTCGCCTCCTGCCAACCCCCGCCCCCTCGTAAAGAACACAACATCAGGTTTCCATTGTGCCAAGAAGAACTGAGGGTGGGGGAAAAAAAAAATAAAGAAGGATGGCGGAAAGAAAGCGAAAAGTGAAGAAATAAAATAAAATAAGTTTAAAAATAAAGTAAAATAAAATAAAATAAAATAAAATAAAATAAGAAAGATAAGAAAGAATAAAAGTAGCCAACGTGAATCACCACCTGGGGATGCTGGCGGCTCCGCCGGTCCCAAATGGATACTCGCAATTCTCCTAGGAACAGGAGCAGCTTTCCCTGCCTGCCCTCTCCCCATGCACTCCCACTCGAAGAGCAGAAGCATCCTCCCCTGCAGCCAGGGGTCCCGCTCCTTACCTGCCGCGCGGAGGCGAAGGAGCGAGGCGGCCGCCAGCAGGAGCAGGAGGCGGCCCGCCGCCCCCGGCCGTCCCGCCGCCGAGGGGTCCATGCTGCCGCCCGGCCGCCGGGGCACAGATCCCGCAGGGAGCCGCAGGGAGCAGCGCCTGCGGGCGGAGAGGGCTCCGGTGGCGCTGCCGCAAACTCGTCCCGGGCACCGCCGTCCCGGCCCTGCGCTCCCGCTAACGGACCGTCCCCGACTGGGGGCGGAGGGACCCGCGATCCTTTCCCCTCCTCCGCCTCCGCCTCCTCCTTCCCCAGCATCCGAACGTCACCGGGACCCGACGCGGGGAGGGGAGGGGAGGGGAGCGGCGCCGAGGGGCAGACAGCACAGGGACAGTCCCTTCGCTCCGGCACCCTCTGCCGGGGGCAGCCTCCGGCCCCTGCCCCGGGTCCGCACACACTTTTCCCTCCGCGCTCGACGATCACCGGGAGCCAGCAGGACTTGGGCCCCCTCTGAAAGGCGAGTCCTGCCCCCAGAAGCCTCAGAGCCTGCAACCTTCCTCACAAAAATCCCCGATAAAACAAAAAGAAGCGGGAGGAGGGCACACCGGCCAAAACCGCTACGGCTTTTCTCCTTAGCCTTCTTCCTTCTCGCTGCACAACTGAGGAGTTTTTGCACCCCTACAGAGTTAAAAACGATTGAACATAGTTTCTCCTGCCCCCGAAACGCTCAGGGGCGTCAGCCTCGCAGCACGTACTCCGAGAGGCAAGAACCACGACGGCTGGGATCTTCTTTGTGCTCCACCAGTTCTCTCATGATAGGGTGTCAAAAGTAAAGTTTCTGTCTTCAGCAGGCAAAAAATGTTCTGCTGCCAATAAAGTTTCAAAATATTTCCAAGTTATTTACTACCAGAAATAAGAGTATTTTGAGCACAATTTAAGTAAGCTTTTCGAACTGATTTTTTTTGGAGGGGGGCCAGGGGGGAGGGAAGAAGGAGTTGTCTTGGTTTGGGTTTGCAGTTCAAAGAAGTCAGTATTCGAAGATAAAGCAGAACTGTCAGCAGGCTTCTTTTAACTACCTCATATAAGCTCCAACAATAAAGTTCAGCCGTTTAATTGCTGCATTTTAAAACCTGTAATTTATATAATTTATAATACATTTCTGTTGTTTTAAATTTAATTTCTAAAGCTCTGACTTTGAGGAATGCTGAATACAAACAAATCCCTTTAAGTTCTTCTCCAAATCAAGCTCTAAATTCACAATCATTCTGGTGAAATTAATTTTGCATAACATTTACTTCTTAATGCAAAGTTTACAACATATTCGTTTTTCCTACTTTTGCACCCTGTTTCTTTCAAGTTTTCAGTTCCATCTTGAAAATTCTTCCGGCACCTAAGAATGACAAAGGGAGGTCCTGATCCCTCTTTGGTAAGAATATAGGACTGGCTGACTTCAGCCCCTTGCAATCACAACAACACATTTTAAAATCCCTTTCATAAACATATGAAACATAAGGTAAAAGTAATGATGATCTTTTTATAAACTCCATTCCTTGGATTAAAGGCTGCTCCAGACTTTGCCTCTTTGATAGTTAGAACATGTTCTTAATTTCCAGACTACATTTATTCAGAGCAGTTTACATTCCTTCTCCTTTGTGCCACTTCTACCCTTCCCACTTCTCCCTTCTATGACATAAAATGACAGATTCACACCTCAGTCTTCATGTTGTTACACTAAAAAATCCTAAATCTTTTAATTTCCTTTGAAATCATCAGTTTTGTGCTCCCTGATCACCCTAATAATTTTTCCTGCCACACTGAACATCCCCTCATTCCTCCAAAATTTTAGGGGTCTGATTTAATCCTTCTGATGATGGGTGACTTGAGCTCAACATGGTGCTGGAGATGCTTTCTCTACTAGAACACTTTTAATTTCCTTTCTGTGGTGGAAAGACTGATGTATACCATTGATTTACAGCACCCTGCTGGTTAAAGGTATACTATAATGTGTTAGAAAATCTACTTCCCTCTTTATCATTTCCAGTATATAACTAACAACGGAGACCTGCATCAAAATTCTGACCTCACAAAGCCACTCCACTCCCCCCTTTTTGTAGCACAACTCATCAAGAAAAATTCCTTCTGCACGTTCTTAACAGAATGCCTCTTAGCACTGCATCAACAAAAAAATTTTGTTGCACATTGATAAATAAAATGAGTGTAAAGAAATGTCTCCAAGAAACTAAAACAGAGACAGTTCTGTGGCTTTTAAAACATAGTTCAGGTGGTTAAAAACTGCAACAATTACCTGCTTAAAGTATTACAAGTTCAAACTCTATGTTCCTCTGAAATTTATGATTGTACTGCTGTGTTACTTGCCTTCCAACCTTAACAGGAATTAAAAATATCTGTGTAAATTAGTCTACATTTTTGCATAATCATCCCAATAAATATTTTGCTTTCTTTCTCTTATGCTCTCAAGGATCTCGCAAAATAACCTTTTGCATTTGGGCATAAATTAGCATTTGATAGAAACTTTGTTTCTGAATCATTTTTTCTGACTTGGGAGGGGAAACTGGTTGTGTCATGAAGGTTAAGTGACTAGGCCAAGTTAGCTACTGAGAATTTAAGTCAGCTTCAGCCCCACTAATTATTTTGTCACTAATCACAAAAACTGCTATTCATATTTCACATTGCAAGTAAAGTCACCACAGTGAAGAAACCACAGTACAAATACTTACTCTGTATTGTAGGAAAACATGTACAGCAAAGGTGCATGGAACAAACTGCACATTCTGAGCTGCTTTCCCCAATTCACATAAGCCATTAGAGAGATCACTTGTGTTGTGCAGCATATGGTCTCAAACTCTTTTGTCACTGTTTGAGAAAGAAAAAGCTGTGCATGTATTTTGTTTGCATGACCATATGGTATGTACCTGACAGGAGCACTTAAGAGCAATGGGCAAAGTGGAATTCAGCATGAACTTCCTTGGGAATCACTGACAGAATTTGGGTGGATTCCCTATGCCATTTTTGTCTGCTTTCATAATAAATAAAACAAAAGTGGCTTTAAAGAAAGTGTAAGATTAAATGTGGTTCCAACTTGAAGATCTTAGTGTGTCTATAACCACCCTGCAAGCATAGATAAGTTTTAATTGGTACACTATCTTTAGTAAAAAGATTAATTTCCCACTTGATCCTTTTATTCTTGTGATGAAAGCAGCGCAGAAAACATTACCTATATGTTTCATATTTTCAGGATCAACTCTTGGGCTTTCTTCTCCAGTATTAAAGTATATAATGTAGATTCCCACTATTAGACAAAACTGAAAAACAGATTTGGGCATAAAACATGGGATTCAGACACCAAAGCCCAAATATGTAATGCAAAAGTGCACCTATTTACTCTTGAATATTCATTCTTAGCTGAATCCTGTTAGGTGTAAACATTCCTTGTGTGATCATTTATACACGTTCAGAACTGCCACAGCAACCAAATGATCACTTCTACAGAGATCCAGAAACTTTCCTCCCACAGTGCTTGAGATTCTTGACAAACCATGATTTTTTGCCTGATTCTGACCACCCATGCAATTTTAGTCACTATCTTCTGAAGCACACATTTTGGAAGAAAACTTCTTCCAAAGAAAGAGGTGACTGTGCTCAGTATTATGTATTGGCCCAGCAAATACCAGCCTAACCCACAGAGAGCTGGGCTCTTAACCTTTCTCAACATCTAGGTCCTCAGGGAGTGATCTGGTCACAAAACACTGTGCAGAAAAGCGGGACACATGCTACTCCACTTACTGGAGCTCTGCCATTGTATGCAAACAAACTGGAGAGTTTGGGATGGAAGTGGGAAGCCCAGTTGGATTGCTCAGACACTGAGCATAGTGTAGGAATCCGATGGGATTGTTGGTTGCCTGATAAATGTTGCAGTTAGTGAAACACTGAACAAAAAGAGAAGTTTGGAGCAGCTATTCAAATAAAGAACTGCATTTTTACAGTCGACCTGCACATTTCTGTGGTTTGTTGTTTTGTTGGGGGTTTTTAATGAACCAAATCTTGTAAATATTAAAATAAAACACAGGTTAAAAACACTCATTAGAAAATATTTTCCTACCAAAAAAAACCCAAAAAACAGGGTTTTGATCCACACATTTTAGACAAGTCTTTCTTGTGCTTTCAATATACATGATTTTGAGAGATATATGTGTGTGTGTATGTATTAAAATAGATATAATAAATATTTTGAAGGAATTATTTTACCTCCAGAAGATAAAACCCATTTCTACACAGGCTCAGGAGCCATCTCCTTGCTTTTGTTTCCAGGTCAAAATACACAAACATGTCAAGTAGTACTGCTACAGGATCCAACCCACCACTGAATAAACAAACCTGCAAGCATGCATATCATCAACTCCCTTATTAAAGGATGATCACCAAGGATATTTCTCATGCCTAGAACCACAGGAAACAATGAAGTGTTTAATTTGTTTCATAACTTAGGATGCAGACAGCACTCCCAAAACCAGAGCAAATTGCCCTAACTTGTAAAATCACACTCACTCAATGGTTTGAGCATGCTGCAGTGTCTTCAGACTGATGCACCCTCAAACCTCTCTAATCATAAAAACTGAAAGGGGGAAAAAGCTGCATCTGTCTTCTGTATCCATTATTCCAACAAGTGAAACAATTACAGAACGAGTTATTGAAGATAAAGATCTGAATAAGGACTGGGGTTTAGGTTTTCACTATGTAAATTAAACAAGAAATTAATGTCTGATTTGGTTTAACTTAATTTAGGACTCAAATACTCCTTTAAATTGTTATGATTACACTAAAGAGTGATCTTGGCATTCAGTCTCATGCTCAAAAATAAAACTGAAGTTCTTTTTCATTTAGTACTCATTATCATCTTGTTGGTTGCACTGAATTACTTATGTGTATTTATATTAGTTGTTTATGTCAGCTATCCCATGGCATGCAACAGTTTTGTAAATAGCATGAACAATTACAATTGTAGCTATTTAATTTGCATAAACTGGTAGGCAAGTTCTGGCTATCAGGCACCAACCATCAGATATTTGACTGATTGCAAATTAAAAAAAAGAATGTCTATACATCCTTGACACCCTAAGTTACTTGCAGTGTTCATGAAGAACTATAAATGTTCCACCCAAGCTCACACCACTGGGATAAAATGCTAATGATTGCAGTTTACAAGGCAAGACCAAAACACTTCACTGTGTCAGTAAGACAGACACAACCATGTCAGTGGATCCTACACCAGGGATTCATACACTATGCAGGATAAGATTTCAATTTCAAAATGCATCAGATTTTTACAAGTCATTAGAAAGCTATATGTTACTTCATTTTTGAAAGATCACCTGGATATGGAGGTGTCAAACAAACCCTGAACTGAACCAAGAATTTAAGCCAGCACTCAAAGGATATTGACTATGGAGAATGTACTTTTGAGAGCCTGGATATAACTGTCAGTTTCTAAATTACACTGGGAATAAAAGATGAGGAATTTTGTTTTTTTTAATTCATGTATGGGGGCATTTTGTTATGTTTTTGTTATTCTTAAGGTGGCCTTAGCTGGAGAACAGGTAGTCTTCAGGATTGGAACATGGAGGTTCAGGCCCACAAACAGATGGATATACTTGAGAAAGAGGTAAAATTTGTAAGGAAACCAAAAGTAGTCATCACAGTTTATTTTTTTCTTATGTTATAGACATGAAGTTTCTTGTAACTCCTCTGCCTCTGGAGTCCCAAAAAGCCCCCAAATAGACAACAAACAGTCTAGCAGAGGCAAGGTAACCACACTTCAATCCTGCAGCAGGCATCAGCCATGCAGTAAAATAGAAACCTTCCCTTTTCTCCCCCAGGCTTGGGGGTACATATTGCATGGACCCATAAGGGAGCAAGAACAGCTACAGGAAGAACTTCAAAGACAACACACAAACAGTAACAGGAACATGAATACAAGTACAGTCCCTCCTGGGCTGCTGTACTCTATGGCATGGAGCAGGTGAGTGCTGCTGGCTCGCAGTACACATTCCCTGGGCTTTTCCCTTTGGTCTGCAATCCAGAGGAAGACAGTCTGACACGTTTTTCCCTTCTCTTACCTACAGTCTGAACTCCAAAACATTTGGAAAGAGTATTCAGTAATTGATGAATATTAAATATTGGGATACCATAAGTTAATAAGGTATTCTACAGCATTCACAGAACATTATGCTTAAAGAACAGAAACCTGTGAGAGTGACTTGGGCTCAAATAGATTTACAAGTTTGAATAAAACTGCTTCACACACACACACACGACTAGTTAACAATATAAACAGTAAAGACTTAGCACTGAAGTACACTAAAGCATATGTGATTACATTGGATTGCACTTTTAAAACATTTTAAAAACAACTTTTCTCCTCAGAGAGATTTGCAAAGCCAATCACCTGGAACAAAAAAAAAAAAAATTCCCAGCTCCTACATGGATCATTGAGGTTCATTTCTATTAAAAGCAGTATAGTGCTAATAAGTAAAATTATTTTAAAATAGTCTTTTTCATTATATCTAATTGCAAGGTTGAATTGTATCATAATTGTCTCTCAAATCAGTTTGATTCTTCAGTGTTACTACCTTCTTTATAGTATTTTTTCCTTCTTTTTGTCTGTGCACTAGCCCCATAAATATATGAGAGTTTACAAGAAAAATCTACCAAAACTAAAGTGAGTTATTTCTGTTTACTTAAAGTCTCTCTACCTCTTCTCATTCCTTTTATTGCATTGGAGCAATCTGAATAGTTAACTGCCACACAGCTGCAGAAAGGAGTTTGTGCCTTTTCTGGCCCTCTTTTAGAACTGCTTTGTTTTTCTTAAAGTGAATTTTTAATATCTAACTGTCCTATCTCTTCTGTGTACAAGCAGAGAAACTTTATCCAAATATATTTTGCCTTCATGATCTTATCATCATCCCTTTTACATTCGGTATCTTTCATTCACAAAGGAGACACAACAAGACTGGAGACATGTAACAGTTAGAAAAATGATTCACGTTTTGTCTTACATTTAATTGCAAACTCAGCCTGACCTACCAAGGGAGATAGGCAATTGCCTCAACCTAAGGGTAGATTAGATAACTATCCTGAGTGCAAAGGTATTATCTCCATATACAAGAGGCAGAGGAAAAGGGATTTCAGTCAGTAAGTTTTTTCACCTTTTATTATGGAATGAATATTTTTGTACTGGTCTGCTACTTTGATGACACCATGTTCTGTTTCACTTCAGGACTTGTGAGAATATGTTTTGGGGTCCAAGTCCCAGTTATGAATCTGAATTTCTGCCTAATCTGCGGGTCTGCTTACAGGGATAAGTACCCCTCATCTGGCATCAGTCAACATTCCCACTTAAAGCAAACAGGCAAGGATGGATTATCAGTTCATTCAAATACTGTTGTCCCCAACAGCTGTGATTTGACCAAGATCAAGCAGGAGAGAAAACTTGCTTTGGTTTCTGTTGTTCAGAAATTCCTGAATCATAGATTTTAACAGAGGCTTATCTTACTTGCTCCACATCAGAGCTGTGCCATTCAAATGTCTATCCTGCCTTATCAGAAAGCCTTTCAGATGAACTTCTTGATCTCTTTCTTTCCCAACCAACCATAGCAGCAGCAGCCAACTTCTTGCAACAAATCTGTAATTATATTAAATAGCACAGTTAATTAGACTCAGATGCTCTGAGCCATTGCATAGACTTGATGATATTTCTGAGACACCAGTGTAATTTTTGTGGAGAAGGGTTCATCTAAAAGTCCCCAGCATGTGCCAGTCTCTGACTTTTGCAACAGCTAACATTAGGCAATGCTGGCCAAGTGAAAATGAGACACTGTGCATCACTGTCCTCTGTCAGGTTATCAGCAGCTACAAAGCAGTGTGGGAATCAACCTCCCTAAGAAAAATTCCAAGTGGAGAAACAGGACAGCTCATCTCCAAGTCTAAACTGAAGCCCTCTGAGGATGTTAAAGACAAATCTGAAGAATCTGAACAAGCACTTTTTCTTTTGCCTGCAAGTTGTGGATAACAGGAAAAGCAAAAAAACAATGGAGCAAAAAAACAATGGACTACTAGTTCTCTATGTGGTTTGTTCTGAAGTACTTGGTATTTAATAGCAGCTAAGTCAGACAAGAAGGCGTAGACTGATTTGGCAGAAAGTTTGCTCTAGTATGTAACATAAAACATATGAAGGTAATCGATTTAACCTCTGCATTTCTACCCTTTCACAGCTTTTAATTCAAAAGCAAGTGGGGAAAGACAGCATACACACACACACACACATATATATATACACACACTTTTGAAAGGGTAGGCAAGGAATTGGAAGATTTTGTTCTTTTGTGACTTATAGGGCTGCTTATACTGAAAAAAACCTCGGTGGAGCAGAGGGCTTCTGAGCCACACATGGCAATAGAGATAAAAACAACTAAATAAATATATCTGGATGGAAGGCATAATAAGAAATCATTTTTTTCCGCTGTTAAATGTGTGTATGTGTGTGTATGTGTGTTTGTGTGTGTGTGTATACTTCAATACTTTTTTAGCACTTTTTAGAACTGCAGCTTGTGGAGATGAGTAAGAAATTGACAGCTTTCCTCAGATATTAACCTAATTGAGGAACTTTCTTTGTGGACAAGAACTTGAGGTCCTAGAACACACAGACATATACTGGGTATTTTATTAATGATGTACAAAAGACATGATTTTATGCTGATAAAACCATGTATATTATTGAAATAAACAATCTTACAAGACATTCTAATGCACCTAATGCACCAGTATCCTAAACCCACAATTTTTTCCTTTTTTTGTTTAAATTCTTTGAAAACAATGTCATTAAATCAAAAAAAGGAAGACAGCATTAACAGTGCAGTAAGGAGAAGATAACTTAAAACAGAGTTCTGCATATATTCATTCTACAACCAGTTTCTTTTTACATGTGGAATTTTTTAAAATTCTGTTATTGTGTTCCCAGGCAATGAAATTCCCACAAAAAAATTAGTGAAACACAAATATTTTCCTCATGTACAATATGACTGAGTTATTGCTACTCTTGGAAATTTAACTATTTCTGTTTACTTTTAATTACAACTTCAATATTTTAAACAAAACAAAACAAGTAACTGGTGTTAAGAATTTTGGGGCAAAGCCTAATCAAAAATCTCCTGTCTTTAGCATTGATGACAGCCAAAGAACTGTGATGTTTAAGCCTTTAAAGTTAGCCTTCCTATTACCTACAATAAACTATATGGCATTTATTTTGTTTATTTGGTGGTATATAAGTTTGGGGTGACTTCTGGGAGAACTTGAATCCTACAACTTTTTCAGTTTGCATTAGTATTTGTGGGAATCACATACATGCATCAGTGTCAAGATAAACTCTAAAATAACTAATTTTTAAATAAGAAGGCACATTTAAAGACAGATTTCTATCAGTGCATTTTACATGACTATGAAAGATTTTGATTTCATCCACACTCAGCAGGGGTGCCCGTTATTCAAACCATGTGGTATCTGCTTGGTATGCAGGGCATAAATACTGCTGCTGTCAGCATTTGCTTTAAAATCTGATGCAATATATTACAAAGAGGATTTGAACAATCATAACTAAAAATTGTTGGGAAGACTTGAAACAAAGGTTTGAATGAAGTTGGAAACTTATGGAAACAATAAAATCTGAAATGTTATAAAAAGAAACTTAGTATCCACATGGGAACTATTCTACAATCTTCCTAGCAAATTTTAATCATACATGCCTAACAAAAGTAATACAACCAATTTCTATATAAACAAAAACATACATACCTTCCAACAAAGGGATTAAATACTCCAGTTTACATTTTTTAGTACTACCATATATAGGAATACTTGATGCAATCTGATGGCACTTAACTTAGAGGAAAAATGCACAGCCAGTTAGGAAAATAGTTTCCAATAGATATCTGTTTATCAGATCATTGTTCACTATTCTCCACTGTGAAATCTATGTTTACATTGACATTCACACAATGTAATTCTAACAGCTTTATTCTACCTAGCTTTATTTGGTCTTAAACCTTATGAGAGACTCTTCTGTCTAAAATATATACACTGATAACCATAACCACCACAACCTGCCTTATTTAAATTTATTTGAAGTTTTACTATCAACTTTGTTCTAATTTGATATTTAGATAGGTCTGCCAGAAGTTATAAAGGAGTTCAGATGAAACATTTCTTTTCAAAAGAGATCCAAAGATGTACTATAAATCACACA
This sequence comes from Cinclus cinclus, assembly GCF_963662255.1. Classification (NCBI taxonomy): domain Eukaryota; kingdom Metazoa; phylum Chordata; class Aves; order Passeriformes; family Cinclidae; genus Cinclus; species Cinclus cinclus. Next base: position 42,741,420 of record NC_085084.1, on the reverse strand, counting down.
GCAGACACAGGACTTGAAAATAGAGATCTCTGTCATAATAAATATTTTATACTACATAACTTCTTGGTCCAGAGGTTTTTCAAAGTCTTAAGAAAACATTAATAAGTGCAAGACAAAATTGAAGAAGCTGGGTTAACAACTTTTTTAGGGATGAAGAATCCATGGATACATTGTTCAATATTTTACAGGAAGTGTGACAATAATAGAAAGAAAACATGCATCTCTGATCAGGATATTAAAACACGTACCACTTTGACATTCAATCTGTGCTTCAGAAGACTGGTCTTCATCTACACACAAAAAATCCTTCCTTTTCCCCTTAAGTAGTGAAGTCTTCTCTGCCAAGCTTTGGTTGCATTAATTTTAACATATTGAGGTTTAAAAAGTAATGTGGAAGCATAAGGGAACACCTGAAAAAACAGCATACAATGTTTCCAAACATGGAAAGAACACCAAGAACGATATTTGAGATAGTAAAATAAATTATGCATTATTTATTGTGATATTAAATAAAGGAAATGAGACCAGCACTACAGGACTTGATTAATAAAAATGTTATCAAGATTATCAAGATCTTAGAAAGCAGAAAGGATACTCTTAACTGAGGAAAAATTATCTTTCTATAGGTGCTCCTTAGTCTCCTGTAGAGAGCAACCTGATAAAAAGTTCCTAGGCAGACAGATCTGGATCCAGTACGGATTTTATTTAATTAACTGTGCTCAGCAGAAGTATTCTAGTATCAGATTAAGACTAGATTTTACTGCCAACTACTTCAAAACAGACTACAGGGCCTTTTGACATCCTTTCCAAGATAATTTTTATAAAAACAGCAAGATGGGTCTTATCGTTAATATATTAAAAAATTTAAAAAATCTGTGGCCACATTGAAATGCTAAATTCTACCACCAGAAAAGTGTTTTCACTGACATGAACACACACTGAAGAATCAAAGCTTTTTATGAAGACGAAGAAGAATACAACAAAGTTATGTCTGAACAGATGACAATCATCGTTATTTATATTTCATATCATTACATGACACCATCAAGTATAGATTCTATCACAGATCATGAAAATAACTTCTCAAGGATATGTTAGTATTAGCCAAGGATAAAGATTCTGGTGACAGGATGCCCAATTATTTTGATGGCATAAGAAAAATAAATCTGACTTGTGCTTTTGTCACTTTTCCACTTCTTTTTGGCTTCAACACAGACAATTATATTTACCAAGATGGTGATAGATCCCTATGGAGACATCCACAAAAGGAATAACTCAAAAGAGAAAATTCAAATATTTTCCTCAATTTAACCAATGGCAAAGATTCTACAGAAGCTTGTCAATTTCAGTGCTCAACTCTTTCCCTCCCATTTTTATGGATTATTTATTATTTCTTAAAGAAAAAATGGTTCATTAAAAAGTAATAATGGTACAGTACTAAGAAAACAACAATGTAGTAACATTAAAGTCATTTTGTGCTTTATTCCCTGCTTCATTCTCATCATAGGAAGCCAGCTTCCATAACATAAAAGGACTAGCCAGGTGTGGGGATTTGGGGGATTTCTTTTGAGAATTACTTTCCCTGAATACTGTGTATCTAGACTGCTGGTGCAATATAGCAAACATTTGTTTTTGTGTTAGACAGCTATATGATGGTATTAGAGTACAAAGTTTCCTAAAGAGCAGTGTTGTGGGGACTTCACTGACCACAAAGCACAGAACCATCCATCAGACATGATACCAGAATGCACAGGTCATGTATTTCTGGCATTAGCTTTTTATTGTTTTTGACTACCTATCAACACCACCACATGGTAAGAAAGATATCCAAACTCTTCTTACTGTAAGACATTATATGCAAAAGCAGTCAGCCAATTTGATGATGTAGTTTCTATAAGCAGCAATTACTATCTAGAACTACAATCCAATCAGATAATTAAATTTTGTATTATATGAACACAATATTCCTAAGGATGTTAATCTTACCTTATCACAGTTACCCATTTTGCACCAGTAACACACTTCCTTTCATTTCCTTGCTTTGATGGACCTATGTCATCAGTTTTATCCTTAATACATGACACCTTCTATTTCAGTACCTCACTTCTTATTCTGATGGCCACAATAAATCACCTAGAGCTAACTATTTTACTGATAAAAGGAAAAAATTTTCAAAGTCTATTAAGTATTTCAGAATAATAGTATAATGAGCTGAGTAGAAAGTTCAGACAGGAAAGACTTACATCCAGTGGGATTCCGAGGGTATGTGAAGTGATATGTGGGTACTGGTTAAATTTCCAGCTTTTCAGTACTCCACACTCAGATAATACAAATTTCTAAACACTACCATCCCACACAAATCCCTTAGTATTAAGCACATATTGGCTAATAATGTGATCTCCATATTCCTCCATCCTCCCTTAATTTCCTATTTACAATTACAGATCTTGTTTCAAATCAGGGCCCTCAGAAGCTTGGACAATGGTGATAGTTTTTCTCTAGGTTTTTTAAAATCACAAGAACTCTGAAAATACTACAATACGTAGTACGTAAACTACAATTGAAGCCATAGTTTGAGTATAAATAATGACTCAGACAACTGGTTTTTATTTTCATTTTTTGTTTTCACTGACTGAGAATGTAAATTGAACTTTAGTGCTATTGTGCTTTGTTCTCCCTCTCTGTGAAAAAAATGTGTTCTGCATTAAATTGCATGGATAAACTCAAACAGCTCCAAATATCACCCTTCAGCTTTTGTATAACACAAGAGACAAGAAAAGATAGAGAATGCGGTTTTATGACCAACAGATGGTGTAATTGGTATCATAGATGTTTTTATGTCAGGGGGTTGTAGGTTCAGTCTCCATCTGGAGCCTTCTCAGATCTGCTCTGTAGCTCAATGATTAAAGAAGCTATATTGGGTCAAACAACCACCTGCCTGAGGGTATAAGAATTGCTTTCTAGATCTAGCTGTTATACTACAGTTGCCTCCCATACTAGTTTCCAAGCACTGCAGCAGTTAATAACAACAGGACTGCACAAAATATTCTACACAAATTTGCTCCTATCCTCTGAGTTTCTCAGGACCTTTTGACAAATCTCATAAAAGCAAGTCTTGTCTTGCTCACATGAGTCAAAAGATATTCTGACTCAGGATGATAAATAATTGCAAAAGACCAAAACCCAAGGAAAAGGAAATATAGGCTGGATAGACCTTGAGAGATTCAACATTTTTCAGTTGGACAAGAGGGCTCACACCTCCCAGTCAGAATTCGACACACTGGTACTCTGATGGTAAAACGCAATATCAATGTTAAGCACAATTAGTCTTAGCTACAGTTTATGGAATAGGATCAGAATACTAAAAAATGCTCTAATGCTACATAAATATAGTTTGCTTGGCTAAAGGACAGATCAAACACAGTCATTTATGCACACAATGAGATCATTAGTTTACTTCCCTTATGGGGTGATTATCAGCAGCAACAAATGCACAAAACCAGTAAAATTGCAGCATCACTGGAAACCAATACTGTCTCTTCCAGGAAGCAGGAATTCTATAAAATCAGAATTATTATTACTACAGAGTGCACCAAACTTGCCTGGCATAACTCATGATCTAGTTGCTCTCCATAGAACTGGCGCCAGAGTGTTTACCTGGCTAATACTGGAAATGAGCAAAATATTTCTGCCTAATTAAAATCCACCTTGTTAATTATAAGTTCCATGAAGTTCTGCCACAAAGAGTCCTATGACTCTTCACAAACTCTGGATAGCAGTACCCCTGTGCTAGACAGAAATCTATCCAGGATCTGAATATTAAAGATAATTACACGAACATTAGTAAAATAATTTCCTTTATCATACTTCACACGCTTACACATAAAAGAACAGTGAAGTCAAACTCTTTCAGAATGCTAAAATATTCCCTGATATTCTGTTTTAAGGATTCTCCAATGGTAAGGATAAACTTGGTCTGTATTAGTACTTTAAAATAAGCTTTAACACAATTAAAAATCTAATATTAAATAGACATATATATTTTCAAAATTTAAACACAGTATCTATTAATTTAACTGATTATAAATACAAAGAAAATAACGTGATCTCATTACAAGGTTTAAAATTTCTTTTTCCCTATATGACTGAACTGACAGCCTGCTACATCACTGTAATCACTCTGTAAAGGCTTCTCAGGCAAACCTACATCCCTGAGTTCGAGATTCAATATCACAAATTTCAACTCTTGATAATATGCAAGATTATGTGCTTCTTTTTGCAGATCCCTAAACAAAATACACATATACATGTGTATTCAAAAAAGCAGTTGCAGGTAAAGTTTAATTCCATTTGCTTCAATGCCAAACATACATTTGCATGGGGTGTCATACACATGATACATGTTTGCAGTATAAGAACAACTTGAGATGCAGTAAGAGGGGGAAAAAAAGGTCTATTTTCTCTCTTATATCACAAAAATATGCACTTCTACTGATTTTTACTTACCACAAGCAGTTAAATATCTGCCTTTAACAGAAAAAATATATTCTTTCTGTTGCAGAGGACTCATCCTAATAGGCTATGCTATGAGAAGGATAACAATTGCCACTTCAAAGTAATAATATATATTTCTATTCCAGTCACCTCTATGGAGCTGAGACATTTCAAGTAGAGGCAGGATTTATAAAAATGAATAAAATTAACTGACAAGAATATCTATACTAGCTGCTGAGCATATTGCTTAATTTGAGTGTGGACAAGTGGGAAACATCATCAATGTAATCATTCTGCAGCCAAAAAAACAAGCTTGTTAATTTAAGTATTTCTGTGTGAATTCATGCAGCCTGTCCTCATGGGTACATTATGTCATTTTCTTCACTTGTCTCCTCAAATCCATCCCTTTAAAGGACGATAGACAAATACAAAGCATTGTTTACTAGCATTCTGAGATTCTTCTACTCTTGTCCACCAAAAGTAATGGGCTGTCAGTCCCTTCAAGCAAGATATTCAAATGTTAAATAGCTTGGGCATTGTGCAAGTCTCATGCTGCTTTAGAACAGTAAACTACACCAAAAGCAAATGCTTTGCTTCCATTTTATCACCTGTTAGAGCAAGAACTTCTTCATCCATGAGTTACGTCACTAAGTATTTCTTCTGTCCTGCTGGCTGCACAAAGAACCTCTTTGGCTAAAGCAGTACACATATGCCGAACTTTTAGGGGTTTTCCACTTCAAGGCTCGTTCAAACCCTGCCATTTTATACCACCCTTTATCTCTGGTCAAAAACTGTTAGGAGGTTATGGAGAGGTTTTTTTGTCCAGTAGTTTCCAAAAGCTTTTGTGTGGTTACACCAAAATGTTAACTGGTCACTACTGGGGTTCCCCAGGGTTCCACCTTAGGCCCAGCTCTCTTCAGTATCTCCATGAACCACATGCATTCAGGACTCAAAGATACACTAAGTTTGTCAACTCGCTTGAAGGCAGAGAGGCTCTGTAGAGACCTTGACAAATCAGAGGACTGGGCAATCTCCTAAGTATTATTCTACAAGGAAAGTAGAAGTCCTTATTTTACAAGGAAAGGTGCTGGATTCTGCTCCAGGGACAGGTCAACCCTGGACATACAATCAAACTGGAGAACAGCATGCTGGAAAGTAGTGCCACAGAAAGGTACCTGGGGGTCCTTGCTGAAGGCAAGTTGAATGTAAGTCAGCAATGCCCTGGCAGCCAGGAGGGCCAGTTGTGTTCTGGGGGGCATCGGGCACAGCATCACAGCCGGGCAAGGGAGGGGATTGTCCTGCTCTGCTCTGAGCTGGGGCAGCCTCACCTCCAGTGCTGGGGGCTGTTGTGGGTGCCACAATATAAAAAGAATACAAAGCTATTAGAAAATGTCCACAAGAGAGTAATGGAGAAGGTGAAGAGTCTAGAGCAGAAGCCATACAAAGAACAGATGAGGTCACTTGGTCTGTTCAACTTGGAGGAGACTGAGGGGAAACCTCATTGCAGTCTACAACTTCCTTGTAAGTGGAAGAGCAGGCACAGACACTGATCTCTCCTCTGTGGTGACCAGTGACAGGACCTGAGGGAATGGCCTGAAGTTGTGTCAGGGGAGGTTTAGGCTGGATATTAGACAAAGGTTCTTCCTCAAGAGGGTGGCTGGGGAACAGGCTCCCCAGTGAAGTGGTCACAGCACCAGCCTGACAAGAATTCAAAAAGTATTTGGGCAATGCTCTCAGGCATATGGTGTGACTCTCAGGGCTGTTCTGTGCAGGTAAAGGAGATGGACTTAGATGATCTATGTGGGTCTCATCCAACTTAGGATATTCTGCAGTTCTGTGATCTCTTTTATTATCCCAGCATAAAAAATGTATTTATAGAAAGATGTATGAATACTTAATAAATTAATTCCCCTTGATATCACACACCAAATTCTTCCCCCAGGCTGCAAAACATATATATAACTTCACTCATTTGCTAGTATCTTTGTGTTGCAGTTGCATCAAATTTTGCTGTGAGGTAATACACAATTTTATCCTACAAACAGTTTCTGATTATGCGACAATTCACAGTACAAGCTCACCATTCTCCAATGTACATTGTTACTGCCTAGACTTCGAGGAGACCAACAACGGGTGAACAACAATTCTGGAGACAGAACTGTTAACTTCTAACAACTGATTAGTCTCATTACTAATGATAACAACGATCCTGCTACTTCCTTCACTGCAGCTCTCCTGCAGCACCTTGCAGTCAACTTACTGCTCTTAACCAGAATCTAATGAGCACTTGTGTTTTGTGTTCAAATTAAAGGCTCCTCAAATACTACCAAATTCTACATTCAAAAACACCATTTTCCACCATCTTCACCTCACAGTATTCAAAAAAGTTTTGCTTTTGACCTGTAACTGCAGCACATGTGAAAATGCAATGGTGATATTTTACCCTGATATTTTACCCACACTTAAAGTCTATGGTTTCAAATTGGAAAAAAATATTAAAATGTAAAAACTGGCCTTCTGTACCTATAGGTGATCACTGAGACCCTGAGTATTTGTTTCCACAGACCTCAACTTACACTTAGCATACACTTGCACTATGCAACACAGAAGCAGGTCATTGCATTTTCATTGACATAACCAAATAAATCAATTTGTACCATCATATTAAACAAACATTCACTATAAATGTAATATTCAAGCATCTAGCATTTATTGCTGGTGTCTGTCCTGAAAAATGAAGGAAAAAAAGCAGGAAGATGACTGGAAAACAAAAATGCAGGAAATAGCAAAAGCTTCAAGAAAGCAACTTATTTAAAACTTTAATATTTTAAAATCCCTGAACATTTTTAAATTCTTATTCTCAAAATAGCAATCAAGGTTAAGCAGTTTCTAAAGCTGAATAGTTAATGCATTTAAAATTTGTTTATTAAAATTTTTTAATAAGCAAATTTTAATAAAACTATCGTGCCTAGTTCTTTTACCCATAAGGAAGTCAGGAAATTTATTCTTGCAAATAGTGATTATTTTTTAGTAGTGATTCTTTGTATGTAGCCTGTCTTTGAAAATCTAAAGATGGATAAAAATTAAACCATACAGTATTTCACCAATAAAATATCCTATCAGAACCATCATGGATAGGAATTTCGTTATCACTGAGTATTCCTTACTATCAGCTACTTTAAAGACCACTTAAATACTCCCACATTTTAAGCTTAAAGGTTGCATCCAAAGGTGAAGAAGTATTGTTGCCTCCTTAGATTCTGCAACTAAAGTTCACATACACTATTGGCACTAAGGCAAAACTTTACTCAGTACAAACATGATACACAGAACTGAGGCTAGTTTGCTAAAAAATATCATCCTGGACAAAGTTAAAACAAAACACAGAAAGTGTATTTGAACTTTCCTCAACTGTTGAGAACAGCAATTTCTTTACCTCATTATGCTAAAGAACAGAAAAAGTCTAAACCACTAAAAATGATGAGTGGAATTCAAAGCCACCACTCAGATTATCATGAAGTGCTGGTGTCCCATAACCTTTTTTCATCCTCTCAGTCATCAGCCAGACATCAGCCTAACTTGTTATTACAGTAAAGCACAGTTTAAATGCTCATGTACTCTCTCAGCACCTACTGTGACATTAGTAATCAACTATGGGCTTGCTCCCAAAAAAATCCAATTTTAATTAGATTGTGCGAAAAATTATTTCCACTCCTTGATCAGAATTTCGGTCACAGAACTGTAGAGTCCCAGAACAGGCCAAGCTGGAAGGGGACTGTCCTAATTTGAAAGACAGGTGTTTGCCAAGGAAAGCAGAAGCTTCCCCTTGGACTGAAAGAAAATGTGATTCTTCCGATTATTATAATTTTGGAATTAAGAGAGCTCTCAGGCAAAGATATGGGGGTAGGAATAACAGTTCTTTACTAGTATATCTAACACGACAAACAAGAACAACAACAGCTATGAAATTACCCACAAACAGAACTCAGTCCCAGTGTTTTTTGGCTGCAGGCACCTTTTCCCTGAGCTGCAGTTCCCGGTGCTGGGGGCGGGCGGGTCCTGCAGAGCTGCAGGAGGGCTGGGGGTGATGGCAGAGCTGTCCCAGGGGGAGAGAGAGATGGAGAGAGCCCTCTGCTCATGGTGTGGGTCCTGCTGCTCAGCAGAGTGCTGGATGGTGGCAGGTTACAGCGAGAAGGGAGCAGGGCAGGGTCCCACAGCAGTGAGGATGGCTCCCGACGCTGGGATGGCAGGGATGGATCAAAGGCGGCGATCGTCCTTCTCGTCTGAACTCTGCAGGGGAAATGGGCTGAGCCAGAGCCTTCCGCTTCCTCTTCTGGATGTTTGAATCTCGTGGGGTTTCCCTCTTCTCTCTCCTCCCCCTTGTCGCCAGGGCCCAGTCAACAGGTATCTTAGCATGACAATGGGGAAAATTCCACAGAGGGAAAAGGGAGAGAACCAACCCCCAACAGGGACTTAAAAGATCATCTGATCCAACCTTTTGTGAGAAAGGGGGCCTAGATGAAACTATCCAGCACCCTGTCTACTCACATACTGGAAACTTCCCATAATCCACGAGGAGGTGGGTTTCCAGTGATTGACCATTCTTCCCACTGCAAAAAGTTATGTCAAGATTAAACTTTTCCTCACGCAACTTGCACATATCATGTTCCATGTGACTCACCTTGAGAAACTAGGTCTACTGAGGGTTGGTAGGGTCCATCTGTCAAAAAAGGAGAAGAGCATCTTTGCTAATTAGCTTGCTAAGCTGGTGAAGAGCTGTGCCAGGGGAGCTTCAGGCTGGGTAACAGCAAAAATTTCTTCATTAAAAGGATTACCAAACATTGGAACAGACTGCTCAGGGAATTGGTGGCATCACCATCCCTGGAGGCATTCAAGAAATGACTGGACGTGGCTCTTAATGCCATGGTCTAGCTGACATGGTGTTTGGTCAAAGGATGTACTTGATCTGAAAGGTCCTAAATTATTCTGTTCTATTATACCGCCCATGTAATCTGTGGATGCCCCACCCCTGGCACTGTTCATGGCCAGGATGGATGGGGACTGGAGCATCCAGCTCCAGTGGAAGGTACCCCTGCTCTTGGCAGTTGGTACTACATGATCTTCAAGGTCCCTTTCAACCCAACCCATTTTATGATTCTATTGCCCCTTCTATTCTTCATGCGGCTTATTGTGAAGAGAGCTTCTGCCATTTTTGTAGACACGGTGCAAGAACTGGAAAATTGTCCTTCTGTTTTTCTTTCTTCACAGGGCATGTTCTCCAGCCCTTCAGTCATCTTCACTGTCCTCCTTTGGACCCTCTCCAATCTGTCCTTGTCCTTCTTGAACTGTGGATACCAGAACAGGAGCACAGCCTGACAAATGCTGATTAGAGTGAGACAATCACTTATTTTTGGCCTACATAAAATGTAAGTTAAACTGTGGATTACATATTTCCAATTCTACTTAAACTGTTCTTTCGACTCCAATATTTAGTGGTTTTTGCCAGCTTTGAATCCTCTCCTGGAAAATGCAACATGGTTATACAAATAGCATACTGAGTTAAGTGGTAACACCTCTAATAGCACGGGAAGATACAGAAATCTTATCCATAAAATATGGTACGCAGAATTGCAGTATTTCATTTTGTAAAGGTGTCTCAAAGCTGGGGCATCTGGACTCAAGTTTGTTGATACATCAGAAATTCTATTCTGAGACACAACAGAACTCTGGCCCAGTGTCTAGCTTCCAATAGCAGTTTTCAGCAAGTGTGCGCTACTAAAGTATTAGAAATTGGACATGTAGAAACTGTTGTTCCCTGACAGTACTCTTCAGCAGATTTAGTAGTTTCTGTGACTTCTACTATACATATTTTGCAACTGCCTAGTACACAACAGACAGGAAACCAAAATCTGGAAAATCTATCAACAGCAAGACAGAGAAAGTTCATTACCTTATTACCATGAAAATGCCAAAGAACATAAAAACACAAGAAGAAATGTTATCCAGACATCTCCTTTTATTAGGACACTGAAACAGTTTAATGTACAAATGCTTTGTGTTAGTTGTAAATATTTCCCCTGTTTAAGCAGCATTTACAGCTCTGTACATTTACATGTGCACTTCTCCAGTCATCTTAAGATGCAAGCCACTTTTGCGGTAGCAACTTCATAGATCACTGAATGCCAACACTCCACAACCCTGTTTAAAATAATAAAGTCCAGATGGAGTGACAGAAAGGAGACAGTACACCATTCTATATATTCACTGGGTTCATATTTCAAAAGTGTAAAAAAATAAAATCAAAGTTATTCAGCCATACGTCTCCTTTCTTTCTTTCTTTCTTAATACCCTCCTTATGCATTTCACCTCCTATCCAAAAATAATGATTACTATAATAAACAGAAAAGGCATCTGTAGTTTTTCCTATAAAAACCAGGAAACTACACAAATAGAAATCAATTATTTTTAAATAATTATTCAAGGAAAATAAATCTCTCTTTAAAATAGGGATATACATCAGGTAGACATATTTCTTCAAGATAAAATATTTTCAAAGTATAAATTCATTCTAGTCCATCCCAATCCTGATACATTGTAAAAAACTGGTTTCATCAAGACAATTTCAATAAATGGCCAACTTTTTACTGTTAAAATGCCCTCCTTCTCAACTACCAGATATTAATAGTCAATTAAGAAAATTAACATTGATTTTTTAACACTATTTTAAATACTGGATTTATTATCCACTTAGCTGAAACTCTGTTCCAAGTATGTGGCAAAGTGAAACACATAAATGAATTGAAACAAAACTTATTTTCAAAAGATACTTTGAAGTTTGGTATAAGGCCCTTGTGTTGACTCATCTCACAGGATCTTACTTAATAGCTTTACACTGAAATCCAGTCTCATGCCCACATCTGAAGAAATGGATGGGAAAATACCAAATCAAATGTAACTATAAAGCAACTAACACAGATTTCTTCATATATTTATCAGCCAAGAGCACGGGCAGTTAAGCACCTAAACAGGCTTCTGATTTTTCAAATGTCAGAAGTTTAATCAGAATCACCTGCTGTCTCCCTAACCCCAATCAACATTTTTCCCCAGAGCCACCCATTTCTTCTTCTGCTTGCCATGACAGAGACATTTATCAAGAAAGTCAAAATGAAGAGGAGCCAGACATGCTTAAACTGACCAGGGATATCCCTCTCCACCACTAACATCTCATAAGTGTCATAATTTCTCACAGAGACCATGCATATAACCTGTCAGTAAAACATACATTGCAAGAACGCTTCAGCTGCTATCAATCAAGGTATTCACTTTACTGTGATCCAAATTCTTCTTTCCTATATACTGGCAAACAATGAAAAAGGACAAAGGCAGTTTTATCAATGTTTTAATGGTGGGCATGTTCTTGTAAAATGAATCAGATTATGGCATCTCTTAGCAACATTTTTGAACTTTTATTTCGTCACAACCACTTAGTCACAGCTTTGAAATTGCTAGAAATTTCACTCTGCTTTTTGCTACCTTAGTTGTCATCACTTCACTTAAAAGCAAAACTACACAGCAAACCAAGAACAAAAATAACAACACAAATCCATGTATCTAAAAATTATTGCTAGTTCTCTATGCACACAAAAAATCCACCCCATTTGCAGAAAACCTAAAATAAAATGAGAGAATTTAATATGGATTCTGCAACCTAGAATTCCAATGCCAATGGTTATTTGCTTACCTTCCCAGATTTATCTTAACTCCAAAACCATTTAATATGCTGTACTGGAATCAAAAGTACCTAATTTGTTCCAAGTTTATACATCAAAGACTTGACTTCACTTGAATTTGCAGGTTTCAATTATTCAGCCAAAAATGGCTCAAAAGCTCAAAGTAGAGCGATAACATTTAATTTCCATTTATTGCAGTCCCTGAGGGTCTTCGATACGAATATTCCACACTTCAGTTCCAGTCTGTAAAATGGGAGTCCAGTTTCATTCTGCACATTTTCTTCTCTTTTAAATTGTTGGCTTCTCACCAGCTTTTATTCACAGTTAACAGAGAAAACATAAATGACAGTGAAATTCATCCCATCACATTGGAATGAAGGCTTTACTACATTGCACAGATAATGATTTGACCATTTCAAATGCCAAGCAACAATCACAGAAGTGCCCCAAAACATCTTTTGATGTTTTATCTGAATGTACACAGATGAAAAGTTTTGAAAGCCAGCATAGAAATAGTCTCTATGAACTGGAGGCAACATAGACTATGCTTTCCTAATGTAGAATATTTAACAAAATATGGTCAATCATGCTGCAAAATCCAATTGCGTAAGTAAAAATCTGAATCAAACATGATTAACTTTATATTTAACAATGATGTTTCTCAAAAATAGTCCTGTAATCCTTGTAGTAGCAACCAAAAAGGCTCGTAAGTACAAAACAACTCAAAAACACATATTAGGCAGAATACAAAATTTTTAGACAGGCTTTTTTTAAGCAAAATCGTGAAATAAAAAGCTGTATTTTTTGTTTTATAAAAGGGTACATACTTCCTTACCAGTTTCCTGATTGAAGTAAAGTGTCCATATATGTAATGACCATCTGTACTTACTTAAAATCCTGACAGTTCAACCTCCAAGTATTACTTTCAAATTACTTGGGAATTTTATGTGCACAGACTGAGTTGTGTTTGAGTCTTCCCTTCTAAGGTATAGATGTTTACAGATAAAACTAAGCACACTAATTTTTGTGCTTAAAAGTAGTTTGGCTAAGCTCGTATTGCTGTTTCAAAACCTTGATTCATTTTCCATGTTGCCTATTACTCCTCTTCAAGACTGGTACAAAGCTTCCTTATCTGAACATACTACACTGGAATTACATCAGTTTCACAATTCAGAGGTTTGAATTCAGACATTTTAAAGTTAATAATATGAAAAACCTCCCCCATAATATCAAGCATGCATATAATTACATATGGAATGCAAAAAGCAAATAGTATTTAATACGAATTTACTATCTGGTCAGGCTTTCTTAAAACCTGGCTGCCAAAAATGGTTAGAGAAAGACATATAAACAAAAAGAATTGAAGGTTCTCCCTCCTATAATTCAATAATACATGACACAGCACAAAATTTTATCTTAATGTGTTATCCTTTTGGCAGTATTAGGAACAGTGTATTTTCATTTGAAAAGCGAGGAGGGGTAATTCCTTGAAATTTATCCGAAGTTCCCACATTCTGAGAAAATGGAGAGAAAACAACATTTGACAAGGTTTGGGGTGAAACTGAATGATAATACACATTTTTAAGACCATTTAAGGGTTTGAGGAAATAAAACTTTGTATACTAACTTATGAAAGAGTCATGAATGCAATAGTGATATCCCATTTTAAGTAATGCTAGTTAATGGTAGAGTTTGAATTGGGACAACACTGTGTCATTCACCAACTCCAGAATTCAGCATTCTTCCCCTCACTGCATTTTTACCACTCTAGAACAATTTTGTTAGCCAGGTTTCAATGCCATCAGTGGAAGAATCTGGAAGTCACTATACAGTGTAAAACACTTATACTGATAATGTGGGGAAAGAAGAATTCAAAACCAGCAGTCTAATTCAACACAGACTGTGCAGCTTCCTTAAGAAGTGATGCAGCTTTGTCCAGTTCTTGTTCTGTTTGTTCCACTGTTATCACTACTCGAATACTAGAAAAAGAAAACCAGAACATACACAGTAAACTTTACTCCTAGCCTTCAGCTTTAGAATTATTTCATACTAATTTAAACACATTAAGATCACTATCATAAGGGAAATTATTACAAATTCAAATTCAACCAGAAACAAGACATATGACTAAACAGATGTGGTCAAGCTACTTTTTGCCCCTGCTCTGCCACCCTGCCATGCACACTGCAGAAATCTGTTATCTTTTTTACCTGCAGAGGTAAAAGAGGCTCATAGAAATGAGCCTGTTGACAGGCTACATGCTGATCCCCAAGACACAGGTAGTTTTCATACAGATTTTTCATGGTATTAGCAACCTGCAACAGTCACTGAAAATATACCTCAAAACTGGAGACTCCTCCATTTTTCCAAGAACCAACTATTCAATCCAGTCTACTGAACGTTAACTCCATAATTTTTTGGAAAAGAGATGGAGATACATAGACAGAAAAAAATAAATCAAGTAACAATTAACTTTCTGCTAACCTGGGTGGAGGAAGACATTTTTCTTCTTTCTCCAGATAGCGAGCCTGTGTTAACGCAATACCACTATTCATGCACTACAAATAAAGAAAATACAGCAGTCAACCCAGGAACTTCTGATGGCATATCCTTTTGATCACCAAATAGATATAATAACTAACTTTCAATCTGGTGTCAAGATAAATGCAAGTTGTTTCTCAAAAGGAGGTTGCAAAGGTTGTGCAAAATCATCTCTAATTTCAATACAGCTTTAACACATAAAACAGCTTAGGGCGCAGTGTCTTTAGTTTTCACCTCCTAGTAATCAGCCAAACATACCATATTTACCAGGCAATTAAAACATATTTAAACATATTTTCAAGGAAATTAACTTAGATTTCTTTTTGTTGTGTAGTCTTGTTTACCTGCCACCTGACACATAAAGCGTTCCATCAACCCTCAGCTCTTCATGTGGGACAAAATGAACCAATGTGTATTGAAGAAGGGCAAAATACTACATATAGAATATGGGATTATTCACACAAAAATAAAAGCAAATTCACAGACTCAGAGAAGCAAAGGTTGACCTTAAATGGTTAAAATGCACCTGCAGAATGCTCTTCTTGTATTAACATTATAAAGGTTGTCTAAGCAACAGTTTTATATGCAGACTTGAGCATTAAAATAGGTAAGAGGAACTATTTCCTGAAGTAAATAGTCTAATATATATTTTTTAATCCAGAACTACAGACCTAACTATAGGCAGCAAGAAATGGTTAGAAGACGGTCTTTAACAGAGCCATATAATGAGCAAAGAAACTGAATTTCTTGCATTCCTGCAAGATCAACCAATTACCCAACAAGCCTCCCTTCATTATTAACGTTCAAAGGCAATGATATATTTTAATTACTCTGGGGACACTTACATAATCCACAACTCTTTTGAGTAACTTCACATCATTTTCTCGAGATCCACAGCTCTCCTCCAACTGTAAATGCAATGCTGGAGAAAAAGATTCTCCCACTACTTTTAAACCAGAAATCCTAAAACAAATAAAAAGCCTTTGATGTACATCCTACTTGAAGACATATGTTGAAATTCTAGATAAGAAGTGTTTCTCCTTTCTTGGTGGTGAGTGAGAAAAGATGGATATTTCACTGTACTGATAAAAATGCACACAAAACATATGTACATTTCAGCTTGCATTACATAAAGATAACAAAGTTATCAAGCAAATGTCTTTTCTAAGGAGCCTCAATAAGTTTGTATAACAATAGTTATTCATCCTTTTGCAAAAAGGATTAATAAGTCAGAAATTCTTAAAGAATCCTTATGAAGGTGTAAGAGACATGTCTGTGTTAGGCCTGTAAATTGCTGACAAAAACCCAGCTAGCTAGGTCAAGTCACATTTTTATCACTTAAGGGATAAGAAAGAACAAAAGTTTTGCTGGGGGGTTTTGCAAGATTTAGCAAGATTTGTGATTTTAAATTATTTCCTGTAGAAACTCTTTACAGCATCATTTGTCACTTAGTCAGAAGCTCCTCTAAAATTTGTTACATGACTGTAATTGTTGCCTCACCTGTACATAGCTGTTAACTGTGTTTCTAGAATTTGACAGAATGATTGACATTTGACTGTCATTGTCCTGAAACATCACACGCATTTAGGACAGAGTTATTCCCATCCAAAAATCTGTATTCAATATCCAAGCAAGACCTCTGCTCCCCAAAATTAACAGGTTGCATAAACGCAAATCAACTATCAGGTGTAATTTTGATTTCTGGACTTTGATAAGCTTGCCTAATACACATTTTAAGAAGATGAGGCTTATTTGATGGTAGTATCACTCCAAAGAAACAACCATGATTGATTAATCATGCATTAGAGATTTGTATCAGTGCTTTTAAATCTAGAATACAAAGCACAAAATAATTGCAGAAGAATTGTGAAATTGCACAATTACTGCACATTAAATGGCTGTTGAATATCACAGCAATTTCTCTATCTTTTTAGTATCAAAACCTTACAAATAAAAAATGCAGTTAGTCAGTATAGACATCTTTTAAAACAGCATAGTGTTAGGAAATTTTAAACCTTTTTTTCAGATAAATTGTAGCAACTTTCTCTGTGTCTTCAGAACAATGGGTACTTTATTATTATTTTAACATTCAAGGAACAGTATTACATTCAAGTTGATTGAAAGGTGGGTGCATTGAGTTGTCTGTAAGAGTATCTGCTAAGATTCATTCCAAATGGTTTTATTGGGACGATTTTCAAAATGCTCATCAACACTTTGTGTCACTGAGAACTATCACACTCTCCTAAAGATTTTGATGTGTAGATTTCTTCACTAGCCTTAAGGTATAACCTAATTTCAAAACCTGTAAAGGATTTTAAAAACTTGGACTCTTTTTAGTAGCATAACAGAGACAATTAGAAAAGAAAAAATTTCCTCCTTTAATACATACATAATTGAGAATACATATCCCAGCCTAAGCATCTGTAAAACCAGGAACAGATTTGGGCAAGAAGAGTTTCTTTAAAGTTGGCATTATAAAGGCATAGCCAAATAAAAGACAAAAAGCCCCAAATCCCACACTTACCCCTGTAAAGCTTTGTGAATCCGTTCACATTTAGCCCGAAGAGTCTGAAAAATGTCTACACACAAAAAACAGCAACAAAACAATACAAAAAAATCCAAAACAGAAAAATAAAAGGCTTAGATTTCCTGTTTCTACTTTACATTTCTCTAAGATTTCAAGTATAGCACTTGGAATCAAACTAAGGTATCCATTGAACTAATAAGTCTCTTTACTACTCTTCTTAATGTCCTCAGTTCCTATTTCTGCCAGGAAATGACAAGCTTTTAAGTCCTGACAAATGTACTACTTCCCTTTATCTCATTACTCTGGCTGCATATGAAGCTGCTGCTGTTCATGACCATATGGAAGGGATGACAAACACTTTGTAATGGGACTGAAATGGCAGGTCCAATTTATAAATATCCATAAATATCTATTGCCATGCACTCTGCTCATTGATCCTTTCCCCAGTTCACTGCAGATTCTTAAAGAGAAAACTGACTCCTGGATTTGCAAACTGTGGCTCATTTCCTTGGTGAAGGATAACCCTCCACTATACCTAACAGTCCTGTAACTTACTCCTAATTTTTTCTTGACTCTATTTCACTTCAGACAACTGGGCATGGGCTATCCGATAATTTTTATTTATTTGTCACTGTCACAAATTAAATACTGCATCTCTGCAGATGTCCTCCAATCTGACGGAAATGAAGGTTAACACCAAATAAAACTGACACAACTGCACAATTTGGCCCAATTTGTCCTCATGTGCCTCTCAGTCCCTCCACTTCCTAAAATAAAAGAAGAAAAAAATTTCCAGGTGCTCTGGTGGCTAGGATTTGGCACTGCTGTTGCCTGGGCACAATTCCTGGTCAGCAAAAAGATTTTTTAAGGCCAGGTAGGATGGAGCTCCTGGTCTAGGTGTCCCTGCCAATAGCAGATGATCTTTCAGGGCTTTTCTAGTTGGCTCCTACTGCAGAAACTTGTCTGCCAACTTTATACAAATGCCTTCTATCTGGTCCCACAGATCACAGGCAGTTTGCACCCTGATCATTCCTGAGATTCTTGCCTGAATGCTTAGAGAACGGAAAAACCCTAATTATATAGTGCAATTAGAAAGGAGAGGGCTGCTCTGTCCTGAGGAAATATATTAGCATTCGTCTCTATTTAACTTTCTCTTCCTTTATTTGTGCCAAAGGTATGTTTTTAAGGAAGAGGCATATCACTGATCAAAAGCAGCAGAATAAAAAATTCTTATTTGCGTTTTGAAAACCATCTGTATCTCTCTTGGCCTCAAATAACTTGCTTATTTTCAGCTGGAAGACAGAAAGGGATGGAAACACTGAAGACGAAAAGCAGAGTGGGAAATACCATGAAGAAAAAAATAAGGGCATGTAAAGTTAAATTGCAAAAAAATAAGAGGACGTCAGAGTAAAAAGGAGAGAAATCTAAGTAGGGAGAAGTACAAGTTATTAGTTTGGGGTGAAGAACGATGAAGGATAACATTTTCCTGAATTAAGTACCTGGATTATCTTCCATAATATTCAGAGCCTCAATAGCAGCAGCAGCTAACAAAGGTGGCAAGGAGGCAGAAAAGCAATAGCCTTGACCAGACAATCGCTATGGGAGAAAAGGAATAAAAAAATTATAGTAATGTAGACAATGTTTTAAAAGTTGATTCATGTACTTATTAAAAACCTCTCCTCCACACCTACAGGTACATGCAAAGATTTAAAAGTAGGCGTTCAATTCATCTACAATATTTCATAGGAACTAGACTGTGTAGAATCAAATACTGTATAATCATATATATCATACTTGCGAATTGATATTAATAATTAACTCTCATACATAAGTAACTAATAGTACCACACTATTTAAAAAGAGATCTGTCTTACCTGATGGTCAATAATAAAAGATCTTCCACAGCAAAATCCACCAATAGAAGCCAGTGAATTTTCCATGTTTGCACTAATAAGATCTATATCGTCAATCTGTCAGTTAAATGAACAAATTATTAAAATATGCTTTTGATTGTATCAAGACTGTAAGTTAACCTATTAAAGATGCATCTTGTTTCCTATTACCATGACTATGAGAGAAGATCCACGAAACTGACATAATAAAATGAAAGTACAACTGAAATAATAATTTTAAGCAATACAGGAAGTACCTTTGAGAAATCGAGATTTATGGATCTGTAAATAAATTGCATATGACCTCTCTCCTTCAGGCATGGCAATGTGAAGAAGACAAACAGATAAATTATTTAGATGCTGGTGGCAATTCCATAATGTACTCATTGTGGCAATGTCCTTTAAAAGTATAAGTAGCCCCACTTTAGTCAGTAGGAGGTAGAATGTAATTAAAATTAAGCATAAACCTAATTAAAATAGTCTGAACATTAGAAACCTAATTCTCTTATTTCACTTGTTCGTTGCAAACATTTTCTTTTGCCAGGCTCTGAAAGATTTTGTCTGTAAATTAATTTAATGTACAAGTCAATTAACTGGAAAGCAATTTAACATACAAGTCAGCTAATCAGATAGCAGTTGGCATGTACCACAGTAACACTGTTTCCTTTTCTAAATTAATTTTCTCTTTCCCATGTCTGGTATTAAGTGAAAACAACAAGACAAAGGGGAAGACAGAATGAATTCTCTCAATTTATTTCACTTCCAAGCTGTATTCAGACTGTATTCAGACTGTCAGAATGCAGTGAGAGATGCTCCACACCGGAACACTGGCAAACAAAAAGCACTTCTTCCCTCCCCTCACACCAGGGATGCAGCTGCAAGAATACCATTTTGGGTTTCCACAGTACTCCTCAGCTGCATAAACACCACGAAAAGTAGTGGAAAAATAGTTTGGCTTAATCTGCTGGTAAAGTACTTCAGTAAGACTTTTGAAAGAAACATCGTAAGTTTTATTTTATTTTTCCCCACTGGAGTAAAATGCAATAGAGGAAAATAGGATGGCTGTATACTGCAAAGATTTTTCTTATTAACTCCAAGACCTCAAATATTTCTGTGTCAGAGTGACACTTGTAAGTGTATGTGGCTGGAAAAGACAGTATTGTTTATCTCACTGAGTGTCAAAAAAACGATAGAATCATGCATTGTAAAAACTCTTCTGTTATCTTCGTCACTAAAGATAACTATTTCAAGTAAGTACGTGAAAGACTGCCAAGACCTGAAAGCTCTAGAACTGTTGAGAAAATGCTACATTTAAAAATATATGTATTTTTTCAAAACACCTATATTTAAATGTCTACTGTACACTACAAAACTATCTTGCACAGGTATTTTTTTGCACAGGTTAATTGCACAGTTATTAGGTAACAATTGCACAACTTGCTTCTGTACAAATACATACATTTATTCCAAAGTGTTCAGTAATTCCTCTTCCATGTTCTCCAAGGACTCCAAAGGAAAGGCTCTCCTCCAAAAATATTCTAACTTTGTATTTATACTTCAGTTTTATCTAAAACAAATAAAATTTTATTAAATACAAGTCAGAATTTGGTGACAAAATGCATGAGGGAGACAAGTTAAAGAAAGACAAGGACAGCATTCTGACTACTGGATAAAAGTGAGTTTTAGAGCTCTGTTCTGTCATTAAGACCTTTTAAAAGCCTTCAAAATTATTAAAATATTAAGTACTAAAGCAAATTTAATAAACATTTATACATAAAAAACCCTCAATATTTTAATACGTTCTTAAGTACTTCTGAGACAATGCATTTTCACACCAGTTCTTGCATCATCTACAAGAATAGAGCCTGCATAAAAAGCCATTTTATGCTGAATAGCAAATATTTTCCTTGGAGTCACTATTTTTAAGATTTCTATGAAGGTTTCCAAAGAAACCTTTTTTCTTTTCTTTTAGATATTACTATTTTAACTATCTAGTATTATACGGTGTAGCTGAAAATACAGTATATTTTACAGGATAAGAACTGAAAGCACAGCCAGACATCATTTCTAAGACTCAACAGCTTCAGAATCCTAATCAGAAGTTCCAAAACAAGGTTAAGGTTTGGAATCACTATTTCATGAACATGTGAGAAAGCAAGAAGGTAAACAAAAGAACTGCATGCAGAGTTTTTCTATGCAGGCTTAATTACACAACACTATTACTTCATCAACCACATGCTTTCATATGCAGTTCTAAAGGCAAACTAAAACCACTTACCAACTCTGGAAGAGGGCAAATGTCTCCTGTGTTCATATACAATCCTTCCACTACAATAAACCTTCGAGTTACACGGGCCTTGCGAGGATTCTTCAGAGAAAGATATGGTTTTAGTTTATATCAGTTGTTACTAAACTAGCAAAGCTTTAAATATTTTTTTAATGGGGAAGATTTTTCTGAAGGGAATGGCCTCTTTTTCAAATCAGCTGTAACTTATCTTTAAACTTAGTATTTTTTATCTGTAACAAAAGTTGAAATGCCTCACTGGACTACTTTTGTCTGGTATTTTATTTATTTTGTAAGAATTTCAAAGCTTTTGACTTTTACACATGATTTAAGAAGCCTTGTTTTGCAACAAATCATAACAAATCCATTTGAACTTTATGAATAAAATACAACCAATGTAACTACAGAACAAATACTACAAATCTTGGTCTCTATTATATTCATCATTAGTGTAAGCATTTAGAAGACTTTTTCAACAAGTGGTGTTTTGAGCACCAGGATTCACACTGCAGCACAAACTTCTTACAAGTAGTGCCTTTGTAAAACAATGCAAAAGTATTCATGACACTCATGTTACAAAGCCCTTGTCTGATCTCTGGATACAATACAGACCATTAAAATATCTTGCACTTGTTTTTGCTAAATTTCAGTGGATATAATTTCATTTTTGCTGTTTTAAAATGTCATTCCTCTGTTTTTTACTTTGAACCTTATTGATCTTTTCTGAACAAGGATATTTATTCACACTTCTTTCATTCTTCAGTTCTTGTAAAAAGATTCAGAAACATCTCTAACTTTTCTATGTGGCTGGTACCAAACTAGTCACAGTAGGCTCTACCAACTTGAATGATATGACCTACCCTTTTCTAGTCAGTATGTCTTAGCTATACACACATGGTCTGTATTAAGCTCTTGCCCACCAATTTTATGTTCACATTCAGCTAATTACAGTAAGAAACTTTAACCATGTAGCTAATTCAAAGCACTCTGCTGTAACAAACCAAATGTGTTACACAAATTAGTCTGAAAACCACATCCAAAAACTCATGTAAAAGATTATCTGACGAAAAATATTTTCCATGAAAGTATGTTAACAAGTATGTTATCTACAAATCTGCTATTAATCAGATCCATCACTGATTTACACTGATGTCAAGCTGATTCACAGTTTATCTATACTTTTTCTACTTATCACAAAATCAGTTTTCTTTCAGTTGTCTGTAACTTGCCAGCATTTTGTGAACAAACCATACAATCATGATAGCTACTCAGTTAATTCATTTAAAACTCTTTTAATCAAGTCATCTGTAATTTCTGATCCTGAGCTTAGTAAACTGCTTTTGGACATCCTTTTGCATTACTGTCAGAATAAGAAGCAAGCTATCAAACTGACTCAAATTTTCCAAGAGAACATCTTAAAGTTGAATGCATGACAGGGGATGACTAAGAAAAAGATCAGCCATATTGATTCTACAAAGGACTACCTCTTTTTGTGCCGATTTTATAGTATGACATTCAAAGTGATAGTTAACTTGCATGATATATTAGGTAAATAGTTAGATAAATTTCTCAGAGATCCAAAAAAAAGCTCTGTAGTTTTTAAAGAAAAGAAAAACATTATCTCACATCAGTCATCTGTGTGTAAAGATATTCTCCTGCTACTAATGCCTGTGAGCTCAGTCCTAAAGTTTAAGAGACAAATGAAAATAAACAAATACTTTAAAAAATTATCTTAATTAAATAAGCAACATTAACTGCTCAATAGAGTTATGAAAACCAAGTAACTGCCTTTAAGCACTGCATCTATTCAATTACACGACTCAGTAAAAAAAAATGTGGGGGAGGTGGCACAAAAGAGTACAAATATTTCTTCAAAGGAATGGTACCTTTTGATCTTCAGTCTCTTGTTCTTTCAATAATCGTTCAAGGTCAGCCATATCATTATGCTTAAATAACTTGATGTTACTACGAGATGCTTGTAATCCCTTCTGAATAGCAAAACAGGCAGCTTCATCTCTGTAAATATAGCAAACCCTTCTAAGTTGGTTAAACACAGTGCAATTATTTAGAGAAAGCTGCCTATCAAGACTTGTATTTCTTTGAGCAGATATTTGTATTTAGGTGTAGACAAAACCAGATGTTTTAAAGCACTAAATATTTTACGTACATTTTGAAAACTCATTTCAAAGCTTCTCAATTTTATATGTTTACAGAAACTAAAAGCAAGCCAGCAGGTTTGGTGTTTTTTTTTAATCTAAAGTCATCCTTTTATTTGTATGTGACAGCAGTTTGAGCACAGCATTCCATGAACCAGGCAGAGTAACACAGTAACCATCCCAGAAACATCTCACTTCATTGCTTTGGGTCTGAGAAAAAAAAGTGCAAAGATGTGCTTGTAACATTTACTGTAGTCCTCCAAATACTCAAAACCTCCATTTTAATATCCTTTGAGAAATAATATCTTCATGTCCAAAGAACTATCCCCCATTTTTAAGTGTTGGAACAGCAAATTTCCGACTATGATGGGGTATGCAATTTCAGAGCTGCTTAGGTCAACCAATCTTGTAAAAGTGGCAACTAAACCAAACCCTCATATGCTACATGCAGTAATGTCAACCATGCTGCTTTCAAATACAGTGAGATCTTTTGTCAATGAGAAGCTGAAACAGTATGAAATAACTAAGTCCAGGGTACACTGTCATCCTTGCCTTACACTTAGAAAAGAGAGCACCAAAGAGAGATTTTGGCAGACAAATAAAAAAGTATCATGGTGTTGTAATTTAACCACATGTAATTTAACACATGTGAGTGCCCCACACTGGCACTCACTCCCTACTCCCAGGGGAAAATGCATGGGGAAAATCCCAGTCTAAAAATCAAACACATTAACAGAAATTTGTAGACATTATATTTGAAACAGGGATTTCTTCATATTTTTCATGAAGTGTTCTATTTTTACTTTCCAAAAGTTAACCATTTGCAGGTCATAGAAACACTGAGGATATTAAAGATCTAAGGTACTGAAAGAATCAGAAGACAAGAAAACTCCATCAATTACTAAATCCAAAACCTCTTCTTTCGTGCAGTAAATTGAGTATTGTTACATGGTTTCTCCCAGTTCTTGAATCTTCCCTAGACAAATAATTTTTTTGATTCTGTGTAGCTATTATTCTATTGTTTTAATATGTACCAATGCTTATTCAACTAATCCACTGCAAATAGGCATGAGGGGAACAGCTCTCCTGGAAGGAAGGTGAGAAGCCAGAAGTAGACAGGAGAAAAGCAAGAATAACTTTATCATTTAAGAAGAAAATCAGTTATTAGAATTATGTTAGTATTTGAATGCGCAAGTTATTTTGCCTTTTTTGCAGCTGAGTGCCCACCCACATCTGAGCTTTCACAATGAAAGCAGGAACTGATTTGTAATATTTGGCAAAGAAAAAATATTAGAACTTTGTACTATGTAACACTTGATCAAAACCAGCAATATTTTTAAATGTTAAGCAATATGTTTAGCAATCATTAAAAATTTAAAAAATTGGAAAACAATACTTACACAAACACAATGTCTCCTCTCTTTGAATATGCAGGGATAGCACTGGCAATTGTTGCAAATCCATATGAGTATATAATAGCTTCCTCTGTCCTCATGAATTTTGCTAGCCGTTCTTCTAATTCTAAGTGCACATCTATTTGAGAGAACAGTAAAAATATATTAGATAGCTAGCTTGTCTTTATCTCAAAAAGTCTATCATTACTTTTAGAAATCATCCAATTGAAGCAAATAGAACATTTATTAGTAAGAAGAGTGTTACAAGTATTAAGAGTATATTGCAACCCATTTGCAACCAATGCAGCTTCACTTAAATTGACAGATAACCTGTTATGAATCACAAGTTTTAGAAGATCTGAAAATATTTATATAACATGTTTCTCTAATGTTCTTACACCAAATTGTTAAAATTTACTTGTGATTAGACCACAAATAATGCAGCATTCTTGGACTGTGACTAGAGAGAACAGTTACTACAGTCAGAAAACAAATTATGTCATTTACAGCAATTAATGAGGTCCTGTTGGCAGACTGTCAGTTCTTCTGGGTTGATGATTCCTCTACATTAGCACAGCTATCAGTTTAACAGAACACTTCTCTTGTCAGGCTACAAGTCACAAAAAATCTTCTGAACACACTTCACTTTAGCCCACTGAAAAGGTCACACCTCCAAGCCAGAGATTATTCACCCTTAAGATATACTGATCCAATCACACACACAGGATTTCCCAAACCAATCTGGTCAAAGTGATCCATGTCAAAAATCAAAATATTAAAAACTGTAATACCACATGGTGAGTTGATTGTTGCTGCAGAAAGGTAAGCACAGCATTAAGTATTTTGCCTAAGCAAAATAACCTGTATCAGACAAACTGTTATTTTGATTGCCTCTCTTGCCACTATCTGTTTCTGCTAGCAATAGACAGATAATTATGCCTTTTATCAACTGGAAATAAATAAGATTAAAATGCAAATAGAGATCATTACTGTGTGACTTGAAAGAGCACCACTGGCCAAGTGTTACCTTTTTTGCAATTACTGAAGTTCATTGAAACTAAAATCAAATAAAGCAACATCAGTTATACGTACAGATTCTTCCAATAGTCTGTGAGGCATGATTACATCAGTGTTGCTCTTTCTGACCAGACACCAACAGAAAGG
The DNA here is from genome assembly GCF_963662255.1 of Cinclus cinclus. Lineage (NCBI taxonomy): Eukaryota > Metazoa > Chordata > Aves > Passeriformes > Cinclidae > Cinclus > Cinclus cinclus. Next base: position 42,715,238 of record NC_085084.1, on the reverse strand, counting down.
TTGCAGAAAGAAAGGATATGGTAAAAATCCCAACTTTGCCATACTAAACATACATAAAATAATCCTGCCCCAAAACGACACAGCCATCTGATGTATTTATTAATAAAAGTTTGTATTCAAACAGCCTCCCAATCACAGTAAAGAGCAATTTTATCCATAGCACACAAAATATAAATTCTCAACAACCCCTTCCTGATGTTTATCTGGTCATCAAAAAATAGATCAGAAATAAATTGGTTTTCCCACTACTTTTAAATGAAAACAAACAGCTAATCATTCATTGTTTGGAAGTTTTCTTTTGCACCCTATTATTTTGATCCAGCTGCACTAGATACACCAAATGTTCAGGAATATCTAGAATAGCATTTCCTCTCCAAACACTTCAGAAGGGAGAATACTGACTGGAATTACCTCATCTACTTTCTGAGATTGTAATAAACCCATTTCCAAAATCTTTGTGTCTTTATTTTGTGTGTCTGCTACATGGACTTCAGAACCAATAAACAATCTCCAGTCAGGCTTCCAAACAGGTGGGATGACCTTTGATTTACTGAACAAAAAGCCCAACAAAGATCAGCAATAACAAAACTTTAAAAAACATACTGGCCACATAGCATTTAAAACCTGATATATAAACAACATTCAGTCAAAAATGTTTCTTTTTGAAGCCCCATCAGTAGAGAAAAAAAATTGTGGGAAATAAGAACTGAACTACTACTTTTGAATGGTCAGCTATTGATACCTAACGAGGAGAAAATGTTTTGAACAACCACTTACACAATTTAACTGAAAAAGATGACAAGACTATCACTGTTCAAAATCAAAACTTGCATCCTTCTCACTGAGCCTTATTCAGAAACAACCACCATTACACTAAGCAATGTCTAGATAAAAAACAGTGGGCAAAATAAGTATTGTCTGCCTAGGCAGCTAATGAATATATTCAGATTTATGCTATGGAAAAAAGTTTTGCAAGCCTAACTAAATTTTGCCAAGGGCAAGAAAATCTATGTTCAAAATGACACATACCTGACATATCATTGCATAAGGGTATGAATGCTTTGTTTAACCATGAGGCTAAAATGTGCTAAGGCAATGTTAAGGTTTCATTGTGAAAAACTCCAAATACTGTCTGAATCTCCTTTATTGCAATGATTGACTTTAGTACCACTACACTAATTGGATTAGCCTAGCTTAACTGAAAACAGCAACCACCACCTGAAGTACATTTGCACAGAGGAAGACAACACTGGAATAGCTTTCTATGCAATTAGGAAACATTAATAAAGCCAATATTGTTAATAACTGTTATGAAATGCCCATTTAACGCCTAGTATATGCTCACATGGAAGTCAAAAACAGAGAATTATGGAGTGAATACCCACATATATTCAGGTATATATAAATATACAAATATTTCATGTTCATTATAGGATAATATGTAATAGATACATATTAATAAATACCTATTTCAGGGATACAATACAAAGAAAAATGTCTTAAAAGGGACTCATTAAATCTTTTCATTACCTTCAAAGTGGCATAGATATAAAGAGTCAAATCTCCATTCAAAATAATACATTTCAAATAGGAATCTCTATTACTGCTATGAAATATCAGTTCCTAAGAGGGGATAAATTTGAGCAGTAACAATCAACAACCATCAGTTAAATTCTACACAGGAATGTAAGAGGAAACTAGTTCTGCAAAGAACATGACCTATTTACCAACGTCACAGTAAGTGAAAAATTGTGTGAAAAGTTTAAGGCACATGATGCAAAAAGTGCTCCTTCTCACAGACTCATAATCCTGCCACACTCAAATGTTTCACGTTAGGTGAAAACAGGAAGACAATTTCAGATTGAACAAGTAGAGCAGGAGTCTGTCTACCATTTAAAATGAATGCTATTAGTTTATTTACTTTATGAGCAAAAGATGATACCTCAAAGGGGTAAGTACAGTATCACTTTGCTACTGATGTCAAGTAGCAGTGCCACAGATTAGATTCCTTGCCTTATGAAGTGCTTACTGAAAATATTCAGGAGCCAATGAACAGCAAAAGCTATAGCTTACATTTTAGAATTAGCTCTCCAAATAGGCCAGGAAACAATACAAAGAATCTCTCACTTACCAGGAAAAAGAACCAAATTTAACCTGTTTCAAACAATTAGTAGAAAACAATCCAACTGACAAACTTCACAAAATTTAAAATCAGCTTGGATTCAAAAGGTTACTGTTATTCCACAAGGTTTTTTGAGCACTTCACTGTTTTGAAGGGAAAAGCCTATATGAATTCCAACAGACCACTGCTGAACTGTGAACACTGAGGTAATCTAGTTTCCTTTAAGTTCTCTCTGTACTAATCAGCGGGCCACCAGTACATTCCTTAGAAACAAATTATGGTTCTAAGCTAATAAACAATTTCTAAGATTGATATCAAGACTCAACCCTGTTCCAATAGATAGACTTTAATAAACTCAAATTGGGTATAACAACTAGTTGATCTAGATTGGACTAGGTTGATTAACCAAGCGTGCTCAAGTTTATCTTGAATTCAAGTCAAGGCTACAGGAAGCTAACTCTGAAATAATTTGAGCATAGACCCCCTCAGAATAGAATTCCATCATCTCTGGAGAGAGACTGGGAAGTTCACATAATGAGTTGATGGTTTTGGCCTTTCACTGTGCACCTACTCATGCATAACTCTTTGGTTTACAAGCAATATTCCAAAATACAAATTCCTGTAAAGAACTATGTCCAGAGCCCAATATTTAACAATTTACTACTTCTTAAAAAGAATTAAAAAACCCCTTACCTTAGTAACACCTGCTCAGACCATAAAATTTTTCAATTACAACATTAGTTATCAGTAGTGGAAAACTTGATTCTAGCTACAGAACTAGTAGTCACAGAAGTAGTCCCATTAGTTATCACAGAAATCAGACTGCCCCCTTGTGGTGCCCATATAAAGTTTAACTCGCACCTATATTTACACTTAACAGTCACCATGAATTATTAAATTCTAATAGGTATATTTTCTCTTTCTACTATGGTTACCAGAACTACAAGAGATTATAAAATTTGCAATTCTCCTCAAAGACCAGCATTAGAAAGAGTAAGAAAATAGATAAAATAAGAAACAAAGCCAGGAAGAATAGAAGCAACCAACCCTCAACAGCTATAGTAAAATGTGCATTAGAGGGTAACAGTTCTTCAGAGCAACAGAAATAAATTTTTTTGCTTATATACTGGATTGTTTTGGCTGGGTCACCAAACTAGCTTGAACACCTTTACAGGCAGATCAATGAACGACTCACCAAAAGTACCATAGAATCCTCTGGGTCCACAAGTGCCAACACCGTATTTCTTCAGAGAAGCCTGCGCTGCACTCTTTAATAGGAAAGAATTACGTGAAACATTCCTACATTAGCTTTCCGATACACTTCACACTGACAATTTTACATGAATGTACACAGTTGACTTTTTGTATCATGCAATGTGACCTGCTTCATGGAAAGTATAATAATGTACTGAATTCTACAACTAGTTTCATCTCAAAACTATTTTAGACAAGTGCTAAGCATCACTCATTTTATTCTAATACTTAAGCACATTAAATACTAATCTAACTTGATAATCAACTAGGTATGCAGTAAGTTCACCAGACTAAACTTCAGAAAAATATAAACTTCACTAGCACAACATTACAAGATTATAATCTTACTTCCTGTTTTAGAAGTATATGTTGTTGATGATGTTCACGCTTTATGCAGTCTTTATCCCAAGATAACATATAAAGTAAAAGAGGAATAATCACACAAACAGAATAGCTGGAAGAACTCACCTTAACTTTTTCATTATTCAAAAGTCCAAGGAAGTTAAACGATGCAAAGTTTATACATTCCTTGCCATTAACAGTGATTATATGGGTGGGAGGTCTGAAAAAAAAATGACAGGCCTATTGTTATAAATGAACAGTTGTCATTTTTATAAACATTTAATACAGGAGTTCTTCAAAAATAGAAGGCACATCGATTTTTCAAGATTCCCTCTTTCTACTAATTCTGCTGGAGCTGCTAATCAGTACTTAAGTTCACTGTCAAGTCACAAATATGCTCAATAAAACCTATATTCCTGTAATTTAATAAAGAAACTGTATATAGTTTATTGAGCTATTCAATGATTCCTTGTTGAAAACTTAATTCATAGAAAGATGACCCCTGAAGAGATAAATAAAACTTCTCCTTTAAAAGCAAAGTGATATCTGTTTTCAAGAAGAAATACTGAAAATGAAAAGGATACCTCATTGCTCTTACTTCCAATGTTTTTGTCATAAAGCAACCCCAGAATACCTAATCTTGTACTGATACAGCTACTGAAACATAGGTAGTAGCTGTAGGTGGATGAAACTGTTTCATTAACTATCACCTCAAGTTTCCAATTCAGTTTAATCTGTAATGATTTGAGTAATTTATGTAATCAGGAAACAGAGAAAGTCGGAAAACACACACTACTAGCAATGAACAAAAGCGTAATATACATGAAGCAAAGGTGAAAAATTTTTCTGCCCTAAAAAAATATTATTTAGGCAAACAGAAAAGAAAACCAAAACAAAACAAAATTGGGATAAGTAAAATATTATCCCTTCAAATATAAGCATCATGTCTATACACTGTGTTCTATAAGCAAACCTGCTTTGGCAATTATATACATCAATGGAACAAGTTCAAATATTTCCATTAATCACTTGGAGTGTTAAGAAGTCTCAAGTCTAAGTGAAATACAAAACCCTATGTCTGCCCATTTCTGTATCTGCTGTCATTACAGCTGATATTACAGTTGGGATTCTATGCTATTCCTCAGACACAGTAATTTCCACAAGCTTTTCCCATGCGGTAAACTAGCACTGGGCACTTTTCTTGATCAAAATTAAACAGGGCTGCTCAAATGTCAAATGTCTTTGCAGAGCTGCTCCAAATCTGGTGGCTAATACTATTTCAACTGGCACATTTGGTGTGCAAAGCAATAACTTCTAAGTCCAAGCTATTCACTGCAAGTTAAGAAAAACATTGAACTGCCTAAATCTCACTTAAGAAAATCCATGATTTCATGTTATATCTGTTCACTTGAGAAAATTGAGCACATGTTGCTTCAACTAAGCAACTGCAGAAGTTTGCTAAACAGCTTTGGAAAGCTTTCTACTAACACAGTGCATGTGCATCTTTAGAATGCTGAATCTGCTCCCACAAAGGAGCTGTCCTGCATTACAGCGATGCATCTTCCACACAGTAAGTAGCATTATAGAAATGTGCAGCAAACTGCCTTGGGGAACTGACTGCCATTAAAAATATACCTGAATCTGTTCCTCTGTCTGTCTCCTCAATGAGGTGTTCCAAAGTCTGGATGTCCTACTAAGTGAAATAATTACTTAGTTTCACAGACAGTCATGAGAGCAGACCTGTATATATATACACTTTGTCACTAACATGAGATTCAGTATATTCCCAGCATACTATCAAATCTGGTAAATTTACAGCAATTTGCCTCACAGCTCCACCTGTGAAACTTAGAAAACACAACAATATTCACCAACAACTTGGCCATTATAAAGCTCATGAAAACTTAGCCACCCTTTGCTACCAGAATTTTACCCAAAATTCTAATGAAACAATAACAAAAACATAAATCAAAAACATTATTTCAGCAAACAATTATAACCAAAACACAGTTTTGGTAATAACACAACAACAGCAAGTCTTTGCAAAAGGAAAACCCTGAAACATTTGATTTTTTTTTATCTTTTCATCTATCTACCTTCCCCTAGCATAATAGCTTATCAGGTATCATGGTTAGGAGCAACAGCTATAAGATACTGAGTGATCCATCTTAAAGAGTAAATAAAAATCTCATTTCAAGCTATATTCAAAATAACTTGCTAGCAAATCCTTCAGAAGTTGTCTTTTAAGGACTGATAGTACGCCCACTGTTCTTGCAACTTTCACATAAGTGTTTAATATATTGAAAAAATCAAAGAAGGAAAGTTAAGAAGGCACTAATGATACAAGTTTTATTTTAAAGCAGAAGAAGAACTAGCATGAAATTTTTTCAGAGGTGCTGTTAAGAAATACATTCACATTTTCTGAGTGAGATCTCATATAACTAAGCTGTCTTGTATAGATTAGTTCTCAGAAAGGCTACTACAAGAAGTAACAAACTTCTGAACTGTGAAAGCTGTTGTGGGTGCCTTCTTCAACATTAGTTCAAGATGGATCACTGTTTTGGTTAGGATATGTCTGAGCTTTCCTCATCATTTGGCAACATCACTTGGTTATGTAGAAAGGAGAATATGTACACAGGATACAAACTGCATAGCTTACTGAGGAAGGAGAAAATCTGCCTCACACACACAGCAAGTCAAAATTTTTACTGAAATACTTAGTTTTTCTTTTAGTGGTTATGAGCTTTTATAATCCCCACATATTACAGTAAACACACGGTATTATAAAGACAAGTGAGTGTGCTGAGGCACTGGAGCAGGCTGTCCAGACAAGCTGTGGATGCTCCATACCTGAAAGTGTTCAAGACCAGGCAGGATGGGGCTCAGAAGGACCTGGTCTAGTAGAAGGTGTCCAATGGCAACAGTAGAAATGAGATAACCTTTAAAGGTTTCTTCAAATCCAAAGCGGTTTATGATTAGGATTTCTGTAACTCACCACTCATGACAGACATTAAGACATGAAAATAACCAAAAGAAGATTACCTCAGTAAATACAGTCTCCCTAAAATACTGGTTAAAAAGGGGAAATGCTCTTGATGTAAAGTCAGGATACAGACATTTTTCTTCCTGTATTAATTCTGAAACATGTTTTAAGTTTACAGTCAAAGTTATGGTCTACAGCTGTTGAGCAAATTGCGGGGAAGTAGTCAGTTGGCAGCTTAAATATTCCAAGAAAAATGTCGAGTTTTCCCTACAGCCACTATTGAGTTTAATAGCCACAACACATTAACATTCTGTCACAATACATTTCCTCATGTAAGTAGGAAAGTTCTAATATTGGAAAGTTCTATTAATTTAAACACTTTCTGAACCACTCCTAAAGGTATCTTTTTTCCAGTTTTTTAAACAGCCAGCACTTCCTTTAACTCCACAGTACTACTTTTTTTCAAAATTCTGAAGAGTAACAGAAGAATTGTTCACATCACAGTTAATTAAAACAGGCATCACTTTTATATGGCAGCCTTTTCTGTGGTAGCAGCACCATCAAAATGGACCTATGATAGTAAATAATTGTACTAAATTATTTCAAGTTATTAGTGTCAATAGAAAGATATTATGAGTGCTTACAGAGTAAAAGTTACTAACGTGCAGATATGTATAAAGAAGCTTCAAAGCAATTTCTGAAATATTGTGACTCTTGCCTAAGTCATCAGACATTTTAAAAGCCTTGTAGTACAAGAATGTAACGCTGAGCCATAAATTTCCTCATAAAACAGCTTTACCATCCAGCATTTCCAATTCTGATCATCCAAAGAAAAACAACTTTTCATGAAGTGTGTGCTGGGCTTGGAGTAGAGTCAATTTTCTTAACAATGGCTGGTATGGGGCTGTGTTTTGGATCTGTGCTGAACACAGGGTTGATAATATAGAGATGATTTTGTTATTGCTGAGCAGGGCTCACAGGGAGCCAAGGCCTGTTCTACTTTTCATAATGCCATTCTGGCAAGGAAGTTGGGGGTGCATGGGAGGATGGGAGGAGACATAGCCAGGATAGGTGACCCAAACTGACCAAAGGGATATTCCAGACCATATGGCATGCTCAGTCTATAAACTGGGGGAAAGGAGGAAGGAGGGCACATTTGGAGTAATTTGTATTCCCAAGTAACTGTTTTATGTGATGGGGCCCCACTCTCCTGGATATGGTTGAACATGAGAAGCACCAAATGAATTCCTTGCTTAGCTTTGCTTGTTTGTATGGCTTTTGCTTTCCCTACAAAACTCTTCACCTCAACCCATGACCCTTCAAATTCTCTACCCAGTCCCAGTGACGGAGGAGTGAGTAGCTGCATGGGGCTTGGCTGTTGGTTGGGGCTAAAGTCACAAAATAAGCTTTTTTTCAAAGTGATTAGTGATGATGTAAGAAGGTGATACCCACTTTTAGAGGTTTAAGTCCATGTTTTCAGGAAATATTCAATAAATTAATACCAAAAAATAGAGAACTACAATGAAGGCAAAGATACAACATTCCTCCTCCCACACCCAATATAGAAAAAAAAAAAAGGACAACATTTAAAGAAAGATTTTCTTTGTAACATAGTCTTGATAATGCTACAAAACCAAGACCTCTTCAGACACAAATTCAGTCTCTCCCTTTAAAAATGCAATTCATTTATGAAAGGCTTAAGGATATGGAAATGGTTAATGAGTAATACACTTCAAAATGTGGCTATCAAGTATTTGAGTCGAAATAAGTAAACAGAATTTATTTAACTTATATTTACCCTGAAACAACGTTGTAATTGAGAGCTGGGTGATCTTTTGGCACAGGAGGTACAAGAGGCTCTGGCTGCCATTCTTCGATCAACTCTTCTTTTTCCTGATCAGGAGAAAAGAAATACTGTCTGAGAAAGGCGTTCCCCTGGAAAATACATTATGGACTTAAAACAGTTGATAACAATCATATCAGAAATCATGTATGCTAGTACATGTTAGTATCTCAGGACCTTTACATGAGAGGCACTCCATTATGAAATTGGGAAGGGAATACGATATAAAGAAACACAGACCAGACGTGTCTGTATATTAAAGATATTACATGATAATCAAGAGATGAGATACTAACATGACATGCCTGCCAAATTTTAATCAATACTGTTTCATTCAACCTGTTAAATATGAAAATTCTCCTCTACAGTTTATGTAACTGAATATGAATTACATAAAAATTTAATACAGATTGCCTCAATTTACATTCTCAAGTCTTCAACAGTGCTGTTTCAACAACACTAGCACTAAAATACTTAGCAGAGTAACAAATATGTGAAAAAATATTTGGTCAGAAAAACTGACCAGTGCTCAAGAAAAGGTAACAACTAGGAAACTACATATCCTACATCTAACGATGGAGGAATACTAAGCATGAATTAATTTTCAAAGTAGCACCTAAATTCAGGTTAATCTCCAAGTGGAACCACAACCGTAGCCCAAGAGAGAAAATCCCATCCTTATCTCACAACACTAGTGGGCATCTCTATACTATATTACTATCTGGGTGGAAAATAAAAAAATCAAAGACGTAATTTTACACTAAGGGTACTGATCCACCACACTGCAAGCCAGCAGCTGCTACTGTGAAGTCCTCTCCCATCCAAACGCTCCTGTTCTTTGTGCTGTCAGAAGCAGTTACAAAACTAGACAAAAGCCATATTCAGATCCAGATGAAAACTAAGTCATCAAAAGCAGGATGGAATATATATCTAAACTAGAACCCACAACAAGAGTCCAAATCCCAACCTAGACTGGCTGATGCTATTGGGAAACTACATCCTGAGTTGCAGTTGCCCAGTAGTATCTTATACCTCTCCACAAGAGTTCAAAAAGGAGTTCTAATAATCATAAAGTAGGACATAAGCTCACACAACCTTCACTCTGCTCCTACAGTAGTTGTTGAAAGGCCCCAAATCCCTAACATATAGTGTATCTAGAATCAAGAGTTTTGGGTACATTTTGGAGCACAGGGTTGCTGGTTAGTGTTGTGCTATATTTTGGTTTGTGGTTTTTCCAGGGGAGGGTTATTGGGTTTTGTTTTAATTAGGCAGCAGGTGAGAAGTGGGTGCAGCCTGCCAATTATGGAAGGATAAATAAGAAAACCTTTATTTGACATCAAATGCCTTAGAGGGAAGGACTTCAGAAGTATGGTGTTTCTTCTGTTTGAGACCTGAACACAGAACATTTGAACAGCTTTAAGGCAAAGCAGGCAACATAAAATTAATTTTCTTCAAAGAATTAAAACTGTGCAAGCATGTTCTTAGCTTTTTCATTAAAGTCTAAGCTTTTTAGCTAAGTGCACAAAATATCATCAAACAGTTTAGCTACTGAGGACACAAGCTCAATTAAAATACTTTTGTCAAGGAGTTTAGTAATAAGAAAAAAAGTATGTATAGATATACACTGTAACTACAGTAAATTAGTATATTCCAACTGCAGTTAAGATCTGTGAACATAAAGATACCAAGCAATTCCTAATTAGTACTCCTATCCCCCACTCACACTAATTTTGAAGAAGTTTCTACTCTTCCCTTTGAAATTTTTGCTGCACACAAATTTAACAGTACAGGTTACAAGCCACAGATGGGACATGCCAACATCCTAATTTTTCTCTTAACACAACTTAGAATATACAGAAGTGAAATTGTCCTTTCTAACAACACCATTTCATTAATTCTTGCTCACATTCATTCTCCTCATCCATTTCATAGCATTTTGCTTTTTCATGGACATAGACAAATATTTGCATATTCCTATGTTATATGCTTCCACTAGTTCTTAGCAGAGGAGGGGATTGGAGACACTGATGATTAAAACAAGCACCAATCTCAACCTAAACCAGCCACCCACCACTGCAGACAAGACAGTGCAAATCCTTTGCTCCTTCCATTCACCAAGTACCGCAGTACCCTGGCCTGCCCTTTCGACTGTTCAGGGTAAACACAACCATCTGCCTCTGAACAAAAGGACAGGGCAGAAGCAGACTTTCATGCCTTGACCCATCATCAGAGCACTTGTATCTTTCACCTTCTAAACAGATAAAATTTCACACAATATCAAAAAAAGCTAATTTTCAAACATACAAACAGAGAAACATTTCAAACAGAGAAACCATCTTTTTAATTCACACTGTAATGTCCTCAATATGTATTTGATTTGCATATTTCTCCTTAGTTGCTGCACTGAAAACATCCACTTAATGAAAAGAATGAACTCAAAACTTTCAGTTTCCACTTTCTTGGACTGCAGTGTTTGTGAATTCATCCCTCAACTTTTCCTCTTGCCCTTGTATAATTACTTTCAATTTATATAAGCAATAAGTAAAATAAAAATAACATTATAAGGGGTACATATTTTATTCTATAGGTTATACATAACAAACATGAAAATACAATCTATAAAATGCCTATAACTATATTTTATAAACTATAATATACATACATTTCATATGTTTAGCTTTAGGTATTCTGGCTCTCTGAACCCTAACCCAAACCATAATGGAAGCTTGGTGCTGAGGCTGAAGTCTTCATCTCCATGAGTGTCCCATATTAGAAAGGTGTGGAGGCAGCAATGTTGGTACCTTGCTGTGATCTCTTAGGCATGACTTTTCCAGCCCTAGCATCCCTTTGAAGCTGAACTTTCTGGCTCTCTGAAGCCTAACCCTACATGTAGGAGAATCTTGAACTCATTTATGCATATTTATACATAAAACCATCTTAAATCTGTTTATCTAAATACACACAGATATTCACACATATGTATAATGTGGTTTTGGGCAGTTGTATTCTGTTGTGGATTTTACTTTTTAATTGCCATATACCTTGGTTAAGAAAAATACTTGGGTGTAAACACATGTAATCCAAATTATTTAAAAAGTTGCCTTGTTTACCCAGGTTCTTAAGAAAATGTACCAATTTTGTTCATGAAGATAGTTCTTAGCTAGCACTAGTGTTCTGAAACTATGTCATACATGCATATTCTACATTAATATCAAAAAATTAATAAACTTTTTTATTTACTGGGCCTCAAATAAGTCTTTAATTTCACTGCTGATAGACCCAAATAACATAATGGGATAAATTGGTACAAATAATGGGCACACCAGTTAGAAATTTCTCTCTTTCAAAGTATGTATGTATGCTCATACACAAGAGAAATTTTACTTACCTAGGGAGTCTTAGCTCAGAATTACTGAAAACCTTTACAAGAGCAGATTACCTCTACTATTCCATTTAGAACAATTTGATTAGTCTGTGAATGCTGCTCCTGCAAAATGGACCTCTCAAGGTCTATTAATTTCTCAGCCACACATTAAACACTTGTCTCCAACAGGAACTTTCCAGCCTCCTGACTAGTATCACTCAAATAAAATGCATTCCATGCTACTACTGCAGAGGAAATTCTAAAACCAAAGAAAAAAACTATTCCTCCCATTTGCAAATGGGAAGATGTGACTCTTAGTAGTACTTCAGGGATTTTTGAGAGAAAAGCTCAGTATCATTACCATTTACTGAAGAGTGAAAGACAAACAGACCTGTTTCCACACATAGCTAAATGCTGCTGTGCAAAATTCCACATTCCAGTCCAATCCTCACTGTCACTTTCTATAGATTTTACTTTGTGTGAAAGCCCATAAGAATCTAGCACCCTATATAGTCACAAAACTTCTTTATGTTTCCTAAAACGTTGAATTATCAGGAACTTACAGTATTAGAGAAGCACTCCACCTCCTTAGTGGAGGCTTTGTGTGATACTATTTTCTAAAAGAAGCAGTAGGAATACTTACAAACACTATTAACAAAGCATAAGAGTTAGCCAGCTGAAAGGTGATTTCTGCACTGGATTTCTTAGTACTCTTGCTACAAATTTGAACGTAGAAATCACCTTCAGGGTGGATTTCTTCATGGTTTTAGATGCATGGCTCCTAAGTTCACCAGGTTGCACAATATATAATTTGCTTCTCGTTTCCCAGGACTGACTTGTCCTAACAGATCATTAAGATGGCTGTGCAGTAATTCTATTCTTCATTAGTATTTATTACATGGAGCCAGCTCTGCTCTGGCAGCATTCCCAACAATAATTCACAAAGAAACTTCAAGTACCATTACATGACTGGCTGGCATAAAGGCAGTGTGCTCTACCACCTGAGCAGGCCTGTCTCCACTGGCTGTACCTGAGCAACCAAGCATTTCTTTGCAGAGTGGTAAATACTAAACACCAAAGCATGACTCAGACTAGAACAAGTCAAAAAGCAAATCAGCAGCAGTCTCCTTGCTGAACAGCTGGCATGTTTCTACACGCAGATGAACACACCCACAGAAGCCTGACTGTATGGGATCCTGCATTGTATGAAATAGACTATACTGGGTCTGACTGTGATGGTGGGAATTTTCTTCATAGCAGCTCACACAGTGCTGTGACCAAAACAACACTGGTAAAACACTAAAGTTGTATCTCTTGCTGAACAGCCTTTGCACAGTGCTAGCACCTTCTGTTTCACACTCTGTTCCTACAGTGAATAGACTGGTGCATGCCCAAGAGATTGGGAAAGGACACAATCAGGCTTCAACTGACCAAACATATATTTCATACTGCATGATGTCACACAGCAATAGAAGTTTAAAAGACAGTTTTAAGGAATTAGTCACCTTTTGCTCAGGATCTGTCTGATATTGGTCCATCCATGGGATCTGGTGAGCAAGACATCACTTGTCTTGTTTTCCATCTTATTCTTATTTCCTTTGCTTATTAAATAATTTTATATTCACTCACAAGATTTTTGCTTTTACCCTTCCTTTGCTTTGTGAGCAGTTGAGCAAAGTTCAAGCCTACTGGGGATAACCCACAACACAGACTAGTGCCAATTAGGTGCAGATCTTTCATGAAATTTAAGGAGAAGGCACACCTCTGTGTGTTCACAGCTATTTGCCTACACAACACACATGAGCTCTCTTCACAAGAATTATCTACACTGTAGAAACAGAAATGGAATCATTCCATGACTCCGATGTATCCGTTTGCTTAACTCCTCCAACTGTAGAAGATGTATTCACACTAACTTCACTGCTGTGATAATGCTTACCTTCAGTGAACTATCTGTAGACAAGATGCTCTCTTCCAAACACAGTTCTTCCTAAAGCAATCACTACTTCCCTCTTCAAAGGTCAATTATACAGTCAGCTACTCTAACTTGCACTGCCTTCACAGCTAGCCAATTTGAACATAGGATCAGAACAAAGAGCATTCACCCATGCTGGTTTTTTTGGTCATCAAGATAACAGTAACAAGTCAGTGATGCCTTTAACAGTCAAACCCTTTGCTGCAATATGGCTCACAACACTCTGTAAATTTTGCATCTGTAATTTCTAAAGTGAATCAATGTATCTAGTCTATACACAAAGTAATTCTTAATCCCTGGTTACATTTTTGCTAGGATTCACGTTCCTTTTCACCCCCCAACCTCAGAAAAGTTTGTATAAATCTCAACAAAAGTATCACAGCAATAACATATTTGCATGCTTCTGTTTTTCAGAAAGCCTATTGACTTCTGTCCTGACAGTGAATTTTAACAGATATCCTGCAAAAGTAAGGTTATTTAAGCCTAAGCCATTTCCACATGTTTTTCCTCCTGACACCCTTCTAAACCCTTCCTTCCACTGAGCTGTAGCAGACTGGCTACATGCGCAATCTCCTAGTTGTTTATGGCCCCCATTTAAACAGACAGAGAACAATTTCCTTCCCCATATAGCACTACTAGAGATTTGTCTGCATACTTTCCTCAGCTTCAGCAAAATGGTCAGTCACAAATTAAGATGATGGCCTGCAACTGCATGGTAAGATCTAAGAAGCACATAGAGATATATGAGTGAATTTCTTACTTTGTAAGGAAAAGACAGGCTTCATCTTCTTTGGGTCACCAATTATCCAAGAGTTGCAAAGAGCCTTTTCCTGCCTTCTACCGTAGAGAGTATTACTCTTTAAAACTATGAATGTATCCTTCAAAATACTAGAGATGAAAACTATCTGATGCAGGAAAACTCCAGCCAGCAGATGAACTGTACAAGTTTCTGGATGGAAAATCAGGGCCTACTTTAAGAATGCAGCATGTCTTCCTAGAACATGAACACTCAGTGTTTCACCATACTGGAGCTCCCTTTGCATTCATTTCTCTTCTGTATTCTTATCAAAAACAGCAAACTTTGAGTATCCCAGGATCAATTCAATTATGCTCTTCCGAGCAGAAAACTGAGCCGGCCATTCTTGATTTCTTCTCAGTTCACTTTCTGCCTCCAGTTGTAGAAGCATTTGGGTTGGAAGGGACATTAAAGTCCATCTGACTCCAGTATCCCTGCCATTGACAGGGACAACTGCCACTAGATCAGGTTGCTCAGAGCCCAATGCAGTCCAGTTTTAAACATTTCCAGAGATGGGGCATCCAAAATTTCTTCAGACAATCTGTGTCAGTGCCTCACCATGTTCACAGTAAAGAACTCCATCCTACTATATAATCTAAACTTGTCACTTTGAAGCCATTCCCCCAAGTCCTGTCACTACAAGCTCTTGTAAATAGTCTCCCTCCATCTTTCTTGTAGGCTCCCTTCAGGTGCTTCAAGGCTGTACTTAGGTCACCCCTAAGCCTTCTCTTTTCCAGGCTAATCAATCCCAAATAATTCTCTCAGCCTTTTCTCAGGAAGTTTTTCAGCAGAAGTGTTCTATCACTCTGATCATCTTGATGTCCTCCTCTGGACTCACTGCAACAGTTCCATGTCCTTCCTGTGCAGGGACCCCAGAGCTGGATGCAGGGTTCCAGCTGTGGTCTCAGCAGAGCAGAGCAGAGCAGAGGGACAGAATCCCCTCCCTCCCCTGCTGCCCACGCTGCCTTGGATGCAGCCTAGGACATGTTTGGCTTTCTGGGCTGGGAGTGCCCATGGCTGGGTCATGTCCAGCCTCTCACCCACCAGCACCCACAAGTCCTTCTCACAGGGCTGCTCTTCATCTGTTCACCCCACAGCCTGAATTGATACCAGAGGTTGCTCAGACCCAGGTGCAGCACCTTGGTCTTGTTAAACCTCATGAGGTCCACACAGACTCATTTTTTGGTCTTATTCCCTCAAGGTGTGTTAACCACAGCACTCAGCTTGGTGTCATGTGCAAATTTGCTGAGAGTGCACTTGATCCCATCATCTAAATCATTAATTAAGATATTAAATTAATTGAGATATTAAATAACAGTTATCCCATTACAGATTCCTGAGGGACATTACGGGTCACTGATGTCCATCGGTATTCAGAGACAATGTCCACTAACTTCGGTGACAGGATTCAAGCACTTTCTTACCTAGCAGTCCACTCATCACCATCCATTTCTCTCCAATTCAGAGAGAAGGATGTCAAGGGGGACCACATCAAAGGCTTTAAACAAGTCCAGGTAAATGAAAGCAGTAGCCCTTCCCTTTTCCACCAATGGAGTCACTCCATCACAGAAAGCTACTAGGTTGGTCAGGCAGGACTTGTCCTTTGTAAAGCCATGCCAGTGGTCTCAATAAATACTTGCTGAAGTATTCTCTAGAATACTCTAAGCTTAATAAGTGCTCCCCAAATGAGGACACTGCCTCCAGTTTTGCTCACAATTACAGGCTTGTGCCTACAGCCCCTACATCCTGTTCACTGATGAATTACACTAAGCATACGTCCTTAATGTGCATCCTTAGTGAGAATACGATCAAAAAACATGCAAACACATGACATAGATAGGAATTTTACACATAACCATTGCAAATACCCATAAATCTCTTTCACAAACTTTCTTTGGTACCATGAAGAAGTTTCAAGAGAAAATATCCTATTTACAAGGGGTATCACTACTCTGAAGCTCACATAAACTAGTCCAGGGACACCTTCAAAACAAACATTATTCATTTCTGATAATCTACAGCCAGGATTCAGGAAGAAATTCCAGTCTTCGCAAGTATAGCTTTTTTATTTTCTCGGGAGGACATTGCAAAAGAAGAAAACTGCTGCTAAACTACAATTTTTGTGGAACCCACCACAAACTTTCAGACTTATTACTCATAGACACTACATATACAGACTGGCCATTTTCCTACTATCTACAATCTTACAGTTCATTTTGCTTGGTGGGCATTTTTAACATAACTTTCATTTTGTAAAATAAAGCCTCCATTGAGTAGAGCTAATGACAGCTTTTCATAGCTTAACAGTCACTGTCGTATCAGCTTTCCCATTTCTCAGACTCTCAAACACAGTGCTACTTTAAAAGCACAAACTGACGCATTTAAGCAACAAGCAGTTCCCAAGTCCAAAGTAAGCTCACTCTTTGAAGTTAAAGAAAAAAATAGCAGAACCATGCAGGAGTGCTCCAACACCCAATACATCGATTGCTATGAACTGTTTCTCTAAAGAGAAATATTTTTTCATCATACCTTAGGTGTTAGATCAGACCTCTCTTGAAGCTTATATGTCTTTGAGAAAAGAAGTCTGATTATCCATAGTATTAGAATTCCTTCTAAAATGAGATGGTAAGCAGGAGCCTGAAAACAAAAGTACAAAAAAATTAGTTTAAGAGAATTCTATTTGAAGCAGTGTGATACAACTATTTTGTCCCTACTAGCACACTCAGAAAAAAACTCAAGCTGATCGTCACCTGATATATTTCTAAATCAGTAAAGCGTTTGACCATATGAAGGTGGAATGTTTTGCAGCTATTACTTGTAGCTGTTAACTTGAATTCAAATGGATTTGGTCTGTTAATAAACAAGACACATTACAAACTGATAATTTATTTCAGTTCCACAAATAAATTGAATACTGAAAGTAAAGACAGTTAAGTTATACAGGTTGCACCAGTCAGTACTCATGAAGGCAGGCAGCTTTCAAAACAAGAAGTATCCTGAAAGCCCAAATGTCTGTGTCATCTAGACAAATTCACTTCAACTCTCCACTTTTGTAACTTACAGTTTACCAGCAGGGACAGCCAGTATTTACAAAGAAAGCCAATTCTGTTCTTATAGCCAGCTTCTGTCAGTTTTTACAGGCACTTTGATCAGGTGTAAAACAACTGAGTCAGCTCAGCTAGTTTCGTCCTTGTGTCCTTTACTGTCTTGTGCGAACACAAAGTGTGAGAATACACAATAAAGTTGACCCAAATTAAAGTTAGCCTCTTTGGGTGCTTGATGATGAAAATGAGTTTGCTTTAGCAGCACAGATAGTTTGAAGTAGATGTGGAGCTATGGCATCAGCACTGGACACACAGTATTAATGATGAGTTTAGTTATTCCATTTCAGAAGGTCTCCTATCTATTACTCTTAAAAGACTCAAAATGCAAACAAACGAGCACACTACCCCTTCAAGTCAGGGGAATTGCTCCCACACATCAACATTTTTGGTGGTATCAGACCTGCCAACAAAGCAGAACTTACCACACATCCAGAAACTAAAGTAAACTGGATGCAAGCTTTTAAAACCAGTAAAGAGTCAGATGGCATATCAAATTGTAAATAACAAATGTTACCTATTGCAGATTACTTTTCAGTTCACCAAACATATTCAGAATGCATCCACGACATGTATGACATGACACTAAACACAGTATAGTCCCACTGAGGTCTCTGTGCTTCTCAGTACCTACAATTATCCTGGATTCAGTACACTAGAGAGTATGCTACCAGCTTCATCAGCTAACCACTTCTATATTTGGGCTGCAAATCTTGCATACTCTCTTAAAAAGTTACCACCCTTTGCCAAAGGAAAGGGACATAAAAACATCGCCTATCATCAGGACATCCTTTGTAACATCATGAAACAAAGCCTGGATACAAACACGCACAGCTGATCTCCTCCAGAAGAGAATTCAAGCCTAAACATTCAAACGCCGTTTCTTCCTTTGCAAACGACATTCGTAAGTAACAAACCTTGACCCCAGTAAAATGCTATGAACCTTAAGGCTTAACGCTCTGCTACACGCCTTAAATATCGCTTTGTAAAGCTGGAGAAACAGGACCTGCGTGTATGTTTTCAACACACAGCCGTGGTGCACTCGCGCGTACTCACGACTCGGCGAGTGCAGCCCGACCCCCGCAGCACTGACCCGCACCCAGCTCCCGATTCGCCCCCCAGCACCGCCCGCCGCCGCCGTCCCCGGGGCAGCTCCGGCGACACCTCCAAGCTCCCTGCACCCCAAGCCACCCTCACGCCGCCCAGCTCGGGGCTCTTGCCCGACCGCACCTCGTAGAAGGCCTGGACCATCTCCACCAGCACCCACTGCTGTCCCACGCCCGCCGCCGCCATGGCCGCGCCGCCGCTTCCGCCTCTCCGCCCACGCGCGCCAGGGCGGGCCCGGCGCGGGGCGGCACAGAGCGCCCCCTGCGGCCGTCAGCGGGGCGGCGGCTCTGGGCTCCCCGGCCGTCCCGGGCCGTCGTCGGCGCTGCCTGCTGTGTGTGCGGCGAGCTTGGTCAGGGGGCGAGGCTAGACTGGCAAGATCACAGAAACACTGACTCTCAGACTCGGTCAGATTGGACAGGACCGCAGCCGGTCGTCTGGTCCAACCTCTCTGTTCAAGCTGGGCCTTTCCAGAGCACAAGGCATGATGTGTCCCGACAGGTCTTGGATGTCTCCAGTAAGGGAGGCTCCACAACTTCTTTGGGCAACCTGTTCCATTGTGCAGACACCTGAACAGTAAAGTTTTCGTGTTCAGGTGGAAGTTCTTGTGCTTCAGTTTTCACCTGTTGCCTCTTGTCCTGTTGCTCAGCAACCCTGAGAACGGCCTGGCTCCACTCTCTTGGTGTCACCCTCTTCATGCAACACTCACATGCAAAGATGCACCCTTCAGTTTTGACTAAACGAAATTAGCTACAAACTGGACTTGCCTAAGAAGATAAGGGATGTATTAATGTGCACTTCCTCACGACATTTCAAGCCCAGTCCTGTTTGCTGAATTTGCTGAAGTTAGTTTGGTGTTGCTTGCACCACACACACGGGCTTCCTCAGCACTACGCTGGCCTAAGTGGAATGGGGAAAGGGGCAGATCCTGTGCTTTTTTTGCCTCATCCACACATCTCACTTCATACCTCTATATCTGTAACAGGTGAATTCATTGTTTGAAGGAACAATAGCTCAGATATTTGGCTAATGAAAGGAATAGCAAAAGTAAAACCTGAGTATAGTGGCAATAATTGGTAATTCAAACAAGAGTAGAAATTACTACTTTAAGAGTCTTGCCAAAGCAAGTGGCCCTAAAAGCCAAAGACTCTTGGAGCAAGATAAATACCATGAAGAAGAGTAGTGTTGAAGCCCTCTCCCCACGGATTCACCTGGATGTGGGGAGGTGACCGAGTTGCTGTGCATAGCTGTGCAGGACCTGAGCAACTGGCTAAAAGTCAGAGGAGAAGAGGGATAACTGGAAAGAAGGCTGCTTGGGAAGTGAGGTAGCTCTTAAAGGCAATGTTTGAGAATGATTTCCCTGGAGCTACACAATTGTGCAATGTTTCTGATGGTCTTCTTGGACAACACAAGGGAAGCACACCCCCTGGGGTTTCACTCACTCGTCTTCACCATGGTTGGGTGAGAGAAAGCTGGGGCAACAGCTGATGAAACAGTTGATAGCAAAAGCCTTGTGGCTGTTGCTAACTACAAACAAACAATAGCTTACAGTTTGACAGTAGTGGATAGCTAAAATCAGTGAGCTTCACTTTCACACTAGTAGAAATTCATAGTAGTTAATCTCCCTGATTTTCTGAACTTAATGATATGCTTATCAAATTCCAGTCTCTGCACAGTAAAGAGAAATATGTGGTTGGAGGCTATCAGAAAAAGCCAATAGAGACAGTAAACATCTCTTTTGGCTTTTAGCTGCCTGAAGACTCTTGTCTTCACTGTTAAGTACTTCTGTGACCATTGTGTCATGGTGGAGTCTTGGACTCTTGGGAGGTGGCTGCTACTACCAGCCTCAAAGAATGTGTCTGGTATGCAGTCCCAAACTGCCCCCAGAAGAGTGGACCACATGAGCTGTTTTGGTGGGCAGCAGATGGAGTCACATCTCTGCTCTCATCAAATTCTGACTTTCCATATTTGACATACATATGTACAATTATATGTGGAAGACTAAGAAATTGGTTTTGTGTAGCACTGGATGAACTGTTTCCAGCATGAAGTGCAGTGAAGTTAATAACAGACTAACCAGTAATTCTTCTGGCAGTGGATTCAGAACTCCTGGTCTGGATTATCATAGTGCTGGGCCTCTCATAATAATGAGCCTATCCCTATTGCTCAGCAGTTTCATTGTTTCAACACAGGGCAACTGCTGCTAATTGCTTAAGGCTGCTTTACTTCTCACAGTAATAAAGTGAGGGAGGTAAAGGGATAAATCCTTCACAATGGCAGTTTATGACTGGAAAGAAAGGGAAGAGGAAAAATATCTCCAAAATTAAAAACTGATGAAAGCTATTGAGATAGTGCCCTATAGGAATTCCTGGTCTGTATGTTTCTGTATACCCCCTACATTCTCCATTTGCGCAGTGTTTTTAATGCACTCTTATTCTGGATCTCCATCAGCAACCCACTCATTTCTCACAGCCTGCTTTGAATCCCCAGCTCAGTTCCCCTGGGTCAACATTGGCATTCCAACTATCCGCTGTAGTTCTCTGGTCTCTCCAGAAGTTGAAAAATAGGACTTGGCATGGGTAATTTTTTTTTTTTACCTAAATATCACAGATGTAGCCAGTGCCAGTTATTTTTCTGTCCTCTTTGCTCTATTAGTTCTTCCTCTGGCTTTTGCTTTGTCAAGTATGAGACAGCCAGTTGGAGCTTCTATTGACCTGGTATCAACTGAGAAGGGGAGAATGGCGTTGGAAAGTGGCACATAAATATGAAGGGATGGTGGTACTTGCTGCCATCCTACTTGTATCGCTGTGTTGGAGGTATGTGTATGCTTGTGGAAAAGGTTCCTGAGGGTCATTTACTTCTCCCCTGCTTCTTCCAACCACACACACAGAAGGGGGATGATGGCCTTGGATATTAAGGGCATAAGGGAGTGTTTGCAGCTATTCTCACACATTCTAGGTGATAAAAGCTTAGTTTGGGTTATTATGGTTTTAGTGTGCCTAGTTGTAACATGTTGACTTTGTGGCTACCCTGAAAAAATATTTAAAAAATAAAAAATAAAGCATTGGGAAAACAATCCCAAAATGGCAAGGGGAATAGCTGGATAATATTAGTTAGTCTTTTAAGTCTTTGAAACTTGATGCTCCATTGAGATGATGCTGGCAGCAAGCACAGAAAACTTTCAAACTCAGTTGAAATCTGTCTGTTAAACCAGAAATTGTGTCTCAACTCACAGTGGGAAGCCCAAAGATGTTGCAATAGTACTGTGCAAGTGCCAAGAAGAACTGGAATATCAAGTTCTGTAGTTTACCCAATATGTGGAGGACTAGGTGTGCTCAAGGCAAGCAGAACACGGGATAAATTTAGTGTTATCTAAATCTGTGCAACACTGCATCTCAGAAATATGCTTAATCCAAATTCGATAGTGAATTAGCTCTGAATTAATTATTAAATTTGACAGCAGAAGCCTATATCAGATCTGTGTGGAAAACATCTGGAGATCTCAACCTTTGACACAAGATTTGGGAAAGAATAAGAGTACATAATGGTCAAAGCACTGGTGCATCCTAGCTATTACTAACTCTTCCTTGGCACCTTGAACAACTGTAGTGACTAGGTGGCATGAAGTGGAATTGTTGTAATATTTTCCTAGCACACCATGAGGACCAAATTTAATCTCAACTGTTTGGAC
The DNA here is from genome assembly GCF_963662255.1 of Cinclus cinclus. Lineage (NCBI taxonomy): Eukaryota > Metazoa > Chordata > Aves > Passeriformes > Cinclidae > Cinclus > Cinclus cinclus. Next base: position 42,692,663 of record NC_085084.1, on the reverse strand, counting down.
TTAATGAGTACTGCAACCATGTAAGAATGACCAGAATTGTCTTTTTAAAGTATTTTCAACCCATGGTGGACCTTTGGAATGTAAAGCTAACTTATCAGAGAGATGGATATAGGCATAGCAGTCTGCCTCCTGTCTATACCTCTTTTCAATGCTTGTTCCCCATGTGGGCTTGGCAGCATTGGACTAAGCACTTTAATTTAAAATATATGGCTGAATCAACCATCTTAAAATGATAGGCCTAGTTCTGTGATAACTAATGAAAACATCTATTAGAAACTTGAAAGAACTGTGGGGACCACTGACAGAACATACACTATTAAATAGAATGTTTGCCTTGCAGGGAACCAGTTACCAAATGTGGCATTTCAGTATTTCTGTTGCAGAGTTAGGTTTTGTATCCTGTATGGTTAAATCTCACATATCTCTCATTCAAAACTTCAGGCATATTCAGATTTAGGATTTGCAGCCCAGAACTTCCACCTGGGTTGGTTGTCCCTGCTGCAGAACAAAGTAGATGTGTGACTCGTTTCTCTTCCTCACCTCAATATGCAACTGAACTGCTGTCCACTGTCTGCTTCCAAATCTTAGTCCAAATAGCACATTACTTATTCCGAATTGTGTCAGCTTAAATCTCTTTCATTTTAGAAACATAAGCACTGTATTAATAGAATATTTTAAATTTTTGTTCACTTCTTGTCCCACTTTTTGCTTATACTGAATTGACTAATTGCTGTTTCTTTTAGCATATTTGAATTAGAAACATAGCAGACTTTATGAGCAGACTTGTACTCAAAATAATTTTGATAGAGTTAGAACAGGTTGACCATAATGATGTCAAGATCACACCACAGCAAGAGTAATTCAGCCAAAATAAATAATATAGCATGTTTTGAAGTGCTGTCATCTCATCACATACAAAATGTCCAAACTGTCTAGATTCAATATGCAGAGTGCTAAGTAATAATATCATATGTCTGCATGAGACTGAATTTTTCTAGGCTGAGAAGTAATTTTCATATGGTATATCTAAGAAGTAGTCTAATGGACTAATCTCATGTGAATTTTAGGTAACATATATCACATGCACTGTATGTAAGTTAGAGCTTGAGACCTGCAAGATGAGAAATAAAAACACAGTTGGCATAAATTCTAACTGTCAGGAAGATGTCCAACAGAAGCACATGAAGTTTGGCTCCAAAGGTTCACATTCCACATCTCTTTTAGGTGTTGTCATGCAGGCCTCCTGTCTTAAGAACCAAACTAGAAGAGAAGGGATATCAATCCTGCATCAATTACCTTTATTTACCTGAAGATTTTTACTCCAGTCTCATACAAAGTGTCTTAGAAATCAGTGTTTTCCATACTTACTGTTTTGAGGTAAGAATTTCAAAGGAGTATTTTAATCTGCTGGTGCTCTGACTAGGTTGAAGCCATGTGCCAATACAGCCCATGAAGGTCATGCTGGTTTGTACAATCCCCTCTGCTTTTTCATCACTGCTATCAGCTTGTTGTCTTGTATAAAAGTGGGGTCTGTAATGACTTCTTCTGCAACAACAAACATTACTTGAAGGCTTTTCTGAGGCATAGAGCCTTAGAAATTTCTGTATTGAGAAACTTGAAAATGGGATATATGCAGTGTTCACATAGTTGCAACTAGATGCCTCAGAGAAGGATACAATAAAGTGAGAAGAGGTGAGAATTTGGTTGGTCTTGTCAGATACAGGTATCTTTTGAAACAAGATAATTATTAAAAAAAAATGCTGCAGTGTGCATTGTAGATTTCACTAGCCTGCAATTAATGGGAAGATGAATAGTCAACTACACAATCATATTATTACAGGTAGAGGCTGCATTCTACTAGAGTTACAAGAGATCTTACACAGTGAAAGGTGGTATACATACCAGAGACAAGCTCTTTCTTCTACCGGTTTGTGATTGTAAGTGTTCTCCAAAATCAGGTTTTGAGTGTGGTTCAGATGTAGGAAATCTCAAGGGAACAGTGTGTGAATTTAAAACTGAACTTTTAAGATTAAAGTGGCAATTTATTCCTCTTGATACACAGAAATGCAATAGATACCTATCTTCCTGGACCAGCCCTAAAGAATTGGTTTGCCTCAGGAATCAGTTCCTAGCCCTAAATTTGAATACACATTAAATTCATTCAGTTAGCTTATCATATTTAAATATTAAAAACATATTTAGTCTTCTCATTCTGCCACAGTTAGCTGACAAAAAATCTTTGTGATGTGAAAGAGAAAAGAACTATTGAACTTCTTGAGGCCTACAATATTGCAGAACTCAAATCAAAGCTGGGATGAAATTGTACTCTATGCAGTGGCTATTTTTGCCAGCCTTAGAAAAAATAGAAAGATGGTAGATAGTTGCAGATTTTGCTGAAAGCAAAATCAGCTTTTGATCATACCTTCATTGTGGTTCAATGTCTGGCAACTTGTTAAATCCACCTAAAACTGGGGGGTATTGAAGCATTTTAGAACCCCATTCCATCTTAACCACCTCAGTCTAAATGTTTGTTTCAAGCTAAGTATTTAAGCAAACTGTAAATCTTCACAAACCATTTCAATTTGAAAGTTAATTAAGCTGTCTATGATAACAATCTTTTTGTCCATAATGACTGGGTTTCACCACTGAGACAGGCAGAATAATGAGCTCTCAGTAACGCCATCGCCATCGTGCTGACTAAAACAAGCATTGATTGCTGCATTACCTGACACCTTCTACAGACAGTGGGACTTTTTGTCTGTGTGTATGCTTCAGTTCAGCTCCTTTGCTGTTTAGGTGGTTCTTCATTGTAATGGTAGCAGTGCTGTCTGCAGTGTGTGATCGTAACTCTTACTAGCATATTTGATTTTAGAAATAGGAAAATTCAGGTGATGTTATCAGAGTAGAAAGAAGTTTCAAAAGTCATGGAAACTTCAGCTTTTTAATGCATGGTGTTCACCATGGAGTTTGCTTCCCTGAAGATACATATGTAAAAATGCCTGTGAAAACAGCAACTAAATTTCATCCAGAAAAACACTAAGTATTCCTTTGCCAGCTCATCATTCTTGCCAATCTACTGGAGTACAGAAAAGCACTGTATTGTTTGCAGATCCATGTAATGCATACCAGAGCACTAGTTGAAATTCTTTGTGGTTATAGGTAAAACGTGTGTGCATGCGTTGGCAGAGCTAGTCTAGTTTGACAGGCAACACCTTGCATATATTTGTTACTCAAAGAGTTGCTCCATAACTTCTACAAATTCAGAACAGATGTGGCTAAAAACATTTTTAATTGGTAGACCAATGCCCTTTCAAGCACTGAAATTCTTACCTGGCTTTTAAAACATATGATTTTACCTGAGCAAAGCCTGAGTAAAAGCAGAGTTTTACATTCAACTACTGTTTCATAGCAAATTAGTGAAATACAATCTCTGTTCTCCATAGTCACCCCAGGTATTTAACAAAACTAAATAACTGTAAACATTTAACGTCTAAAAGATAAAATATACTAGATAAAATGATAATGTTGGTGAATAAAGTGACTGAGAACTCCTCCACATACTTTCCAAACACAGAGTAATTTTTGAAACATAGAGTCATTTTTGAAACCTTTAAGAGTGGCCTGAACACTGTATTGAGACAACAATACAGTCCTTGTTGGTGCCTTTATAAGACAGTCTTAGCTTTTTAACACCTCTGAAAACCTAAGTCTGCTTAGCTCAAAGAAAAATTGCTTGTTTTTTTTGAAGATTTTCAGAATTTCACAGTGCACCACAAAACAGTGAATTTACAGCTTCACTTCTGTAAGATATTTGTGCTGGAAAACAGTTTGCTGCATGCAATTATTTATGCCAGCAGATGAAGCTAGTAAGCAGTTTCAAGTGAAAAAATTGTCACAACATAGCTTGTGCTCCATCTGAGTATTCTCCTAATTATTCCTGAATTACCCTAACACATTTTTTCCCCTTCTCTTGAAGAAAATGGCTTCAATTTTGTTGTCCTAATGGGGGGATATTTTTAATATAAATTCCAATTTATAACATTTTTCACTTTAAAATTCACATTAAAAATAATATTGCTGATGTCTTAGAATGGTCTTCTGAGAAATGCAGTGGGCTGGAGCTGGCATAGATTGTGCCTTTTTGGTTTTGAAAACAAACAAAAAAACCTTTTTGGTTTTCAGTTGCTAACTCTTCTTTGCAAGTTTTATTTCTATACTACTGATTTAGATTCTGAGTGATTGTTTTAAAAGGCAGCAGTAGTTTTAATTAATGTGTAAGATGAAAAAGCAGCTTATAATCAGTTGATCTTTGTCTGAAAATAGTAAATAGAACAATTCCAAATATTATGATTGTTTTTTCCAGAAGACAGAAAATAACAAACATGTTCACTATTGGGGCAGTTCACGAGTAGAAAAGAACATAAGATGAAAGCTTACTTTCTTCAACTAGTGTCAATAGCTATCAGTCAATATCAGTATCAATTAATTTGACTGATCCAAGTGCAAATAGTTGATTCTTTGGTGGAGGCAAAAGCATTTGGAGAAATGATCCAATGATTTTGGTATTGATCCCTAGAAAAGATACTTTTTTGGTTAATGTCCATACAAAGAAGCTGATCAACTCCACCAGCTCTGTTGTTTGCTATCAAAACCAGGAAGTAATGTAATGCAATCACTTTCTGTTCTCCTAGGCTTGCCACATTTTTCCAATTATAAAACATTTACATTTCATCAAAACCAGAAAACAATTGGGAACATCTAGAGGTAATTCTAAGCAAATCTTAGCTCCTTCTGTACCTGATAGGTAAAAAATCTTGGAATGATTCCTTGGAATGTGTTTGTAGTTATGTAGAAAGAAAAGAAAGCCCTTTGTTAAATTCTGCTTAAGTAGTGCCTGAAAATTCTGTGTTTAGTTTTGTGATCCTGTAACATTACCCATTTTTCTTTCTGCTCTAAGCACAGCTGGTGAAAGAAGAATAACACATTGTTTAATTGTCAGTAGTCTTATCACGAAACGGGTGGATTTTGCAATAGGAATTTTTACAGTCATTCCATATTTCAAGGTTTTTTGTATATGGATCTCATCAGGAAGTAAGTGAGACAATAAGAATTTGGAATTGTGGCACCAGCATTCCCAGACACATTTCTTTATTCCATATGGAGGAAAAAAATGCTTGAAAACCGTTTGTAAAATAACAGTACATTTTCCAAATGATTTTTCTGTTAAATATTTTAACCAAAATCGGGCATATGTGGCTAGCGACAGAAACAACACTTGTCACTTCCTCCCTTCCATACTTACACTTACTCATAGAGAAATTTGAGCAAAACTTCTGTATCAGATTCTTGTCCCTAAGACTCCAAAATTACATGGAAGGGTTTGAAAGAATATCATTGTTGCGTAGATCCTGAGATCTCACCAACAATTTTTGATGAGTGCTGCAGACTTCTACAGCCTCACTGAAATAGCTCTAGCAGCTAACATTGTTTGCAATCACCGACTCAGGAGGATTACTCTTGCTCCCACAGTCTTAGATGAGCTGTAGTGTCCTAGTATCCGAAGTGGCTAGCTCGTGCTTACTCAAGTAGCGCACACTTGGAAATGAAGGGTCAAGTAAAAGACATAAAATCCAAACTTTTCCAATTTTTGTAGTTGTTTTCTGATTTGCGTTTGTAATCTGCCAAAACCAGGATGTGAGGATGGATATTTAGGGGGCCAACTACAAAAATTCAGGTTCAGGTTAAAGATGAAATATATTTAAATACTAACCAAGGAATTCCAGAGAAGAAGGCTGACCCATTATTTTTGTGGCAAATTGGAAAAGTTACCTAAGAATATTCCTCCTTTTATTTTTATTTGTTAGTTTGTTTGAAAGCATAAAGTAAAAAGTGAATTGAGATTCACACAATTTTGATGTTTTCTCCTGATCCTTCAGTCTTACATTTACACAAACATAAGAGCAACACATTTTGCCTATTGCCAGACCCTTGTGGAGATGAGTAAAATTAAAATATTACGCTGCTCAGCAGATGAAAACTGTTCATGCTATTTCGCAACTAGCCTTTTTAACAAATGCAAAGTGTTGTGCACAAGGGGACATCTGCTGCCAGCAAGAGGCAGTGCACTAAGGGCATTTGAAGCTTGAGCTCAGGCAACAATGTTGAAGGAAAGGGAAAGTTACGGAGGTCATCAATTGCAACTAAATTATATTTAAAGTATATGGAACTTAGGTGGGATTGGTTAGCTGACCTGATCAGTACCTAGGAAACACATCAGTGGATAAAAGGCAAGAGTAACACTAACAAACCTCTTAAAAATCTGCTCAATATGGAAAGTGTGTCAGAGTGATTATCAGGGGAATTTTAGATTGGGGCACAGTGATATTTCACTAGAAAAAAAGTGTACTATTTATTATTGATATTGTATCTATTTCTAGTTAAGTAATTTTCTTAAAACACTGTTAAATTAGTTTTCCGTTTGGAAAATCTGTACCACACTGTCTATCATTAGACAGTTGCTGAAGCTTCTTTCAAACATACATTTCTCTGTTTTTATGGTATTTATCCTTTAGGAGGCTAAGAAAAATGCATTTCTTATCAGTAAGAGTATTCCTATTAATTTGGGGCATTTAACCTAAAAGTCAACAATGTACTGTAAAGACAAAACTGAAATGTTAGATATAATTGTGTTGCTTATATCTGTCATAAAGATTTTTCAAATATCTTTTAACTTCTGAGTGTAGCACATCTCCAGTATGTTCACTATCACGATTATAAACACTATCTTGTGTTTTGTTGATGAAAATATTATGGCAGTTGGGAACTGCTCAGGCTCAGCTAGTTAAAGAAGTTTCAGAGCAGGCAAATCAAAATAATCACAGGGATCAGGGAAAAAAATGTGAAAATCATACCAGAGCTCTGAACTATGTGAGCTGGTTCTGTTTAAAGAAATCCAACAAAACAGAAACTGAACAACCGACAAACCAACCAACCAAACAAAAAACCCACAAAACACAAAAGAGTGTAGGAGAAGGCTCAGGACAGCACATATTCCCTATTTTCTAGACAGCATCTATGATTTAGAGTATTAATGATAGAAAAAATACACATATACCACAAATTTAGGCTACCATACATACTATACATAGGTCTTTGCCTTGATAGTGCTCAGAAATTGAACACTTCCTTGCTTGATACCTTGCACCAAGCCCATAGGTAATTTTGTCTCTGATTTCCAGCTGAAAATCTGACTATTGGAGCTTTATCTCTGACTCTGACACTCCTGTGGATAGAGTAACACTATCTCCCACCCACAAGGAAATACTGCAGTTGCACCTGGAAAATCCTTAAGGTGTGTGTGCTCTGCCACCCACCAAGGGAACACTGCTGACTCAGTTTATCAGGATGAGTCTGAGCAAATTTCCTTTTTTTAGACCAAATCTCTGATAAGATAATTTTCCACCTGGGCCACAAAAAACCTCAACCCAATAATAAAAGCAAACCACCTTGAAAACAGAATTCTTTACAGTACATTTCCTCCCTGGGGTGAAGGATGAAAGCACAAACAACATATGGTTGATGTTAGCCATGCTGTTTTAAGCCCTTGCAGAAGCTCAGACAGCATGGGAATAGGTGCTGAGTGAGAACACAGAAGCAGTAGAAAAGTGATCTTTAGATAATTTCTGAGGTTGGTTGCAAGGTGCTGAAATGGAAAGACACACTGATGTTCCAGAAAACATTTTTGCTGGGATTGTAGGGAAATAGACTGTTGAAGTTGGAGCTTAACCTGTGGTGAATAATCTATTAACTGTTTTTTTGTTATTCAGTTTACAGCAGTTGGCCCTCAAACATTTATTAGCTGTTTAATGCACTTGCATTTATTATAAATGAAAGGTTTTTCTTGGTTTTCATTGCTGGGCTTTTTGAGGGAGGAGTTTGTGTTTTTTGCAGGAGCAGGAGAGGTTGGATGTTTTTGCTTTCAACAGTATTGATCTATGTTCAAGTCAAGGGATTAATTAATATTTTAGATGGCGAAGAAAAGATTGCAGTTGTCAAATATAATTTTTAATATTGAGTGGAGACTAGAAGAAAACCCAAATTATAATTCTGGGACAGATTTAGGGGGGTTAGACAGTCAAGACAGTTTTCATTCTGAAGAAACATGTTTTATATTTTCTTACAACTCTGTAAACATGGAAGTCCTAAAGCAATTAACATCCCCCAAAGGATTATCTTTTATTATTGCTCTAACTGCCAATTGCATTAAGTAATTTTTTTATCAGAGTTTAAAAATAAAAAAACCCAACTAATTTACGGAAAAAGACCAAGCCAGAAAGATTTAAATGTTGACATTATTACACTGGAAATATATCATTCCTGTATCTGGTACATTCTTCCTGTGGCTAGTCACTCATTCCTGACTGTCCTGCTGTGAAGAATGCTGTCTTAACCATGAGGTCTCCCCTTGCTTCTCCACAGTTCAATGTTCAATATTTCCACTTTTTGTGATCACTACTCACCCTCTCAGGTTAAATACAAATGTGTTGCTACAGCTTGATCCCAACATGAAAATCTTAGTTTGCATGTATGTATATCTTCTGGCTTTCTTCTCTTTGACCTCCTGTGAAACATCAGCCCAGGATGTTTTGAGCAATTTCTTCACTCAGTTATGCTGTGAACAACACTGCTGTGGCTCTATTTTTTCAAGTCCCTGAGAAGGGCTGCAAGTATGTCTGACCCAATACTTCCCAAAATCATCAAGTTATATCAGTACTAATCTTACAGATACTACATATGAGAAGCAGTAAATGCATAAACTTTGTACTGGTTAGTTAAGGACAGTCTTATATGCTTAATGCAAATCTTTTATTGTTGTGCAAGTGCCTTTAAACAATACTGTGCAAAAGGAAAATATTGAAGTGGTAATATCCCATTGTCAGAGAGTGCAAGTAGAAGTGGAAATCCTTGGTTAATTACAAAAGGTGATGTGTGTAACTCAGATCCAAGCTGAATTGTCACCTTATGAAGGCAGAGCCTGATATTTCATTGTACATTTACCGTGTGTATGTACACAGATCAGCCAGGGAACTGCAGATACCTGTTTCCTTACCACTTAACTGTTCTGGGTAGTCCAATGGGAAAATTTAGATAACTTTTCTAACTGTTTTGTAGCAGTGATTCCATAGGAAATAATCTCCAGAGTTTTTTAAAAATTTCAAATCTGAAACTGTATTAAAAGTTTGTGTCTTTGAATTTAACATCCATCCTGATGTAAATATTTAGATTTAATTGGTATCCTTTGACATTATACTATAGGTTTAAATTTAGTGCTGCTGGTAATTTTTTTCATGCTGCAATATAGTATTGTAGGAAATAGCAACAGGCACTTGGACAGTGGCTACCTAAGATATATCTGGGGCAGGTGCCCGGTTCATACACAGTTGAACTGCTTGCTTCCTCAGGAACTAGTTTGCTATAACTACTTTTTTTACTTTACAGAAAACAAAATACCTGTGTCTACTCTGTTGAGGCCTTTGGTTAGCTTTGTACAGCAGCCTTGTGATAGCAGAAATCTGCAAGTACTGCAAAACGCAGGAGTTTCATACAAGCATGAAACAATTTCATTGCCCCCTCTAAGTCTCCCGGGAGAGCATCTACATACACCTTGCCAACATAGCACATTTTTGCTAGTGTTAGGCAGCAGCTGCTCTGTGATGACTTTGTTTATAGAGACCAGACTGACTATCTCCCTCACCTTGGTAATTACCTTCAGCAGTTGGCACATTGGTGCCTTAGTTTGCTACCTGTTTGGGGCAGGGACCATCTGGCTTTTCTGGGGGGGTCTTCTCTAGTTGCATTATAAGGAGTGTGCAGCAAAGAATTATTTTGCAGTACTGCAATGGAGAAATATATTGGGGAAAAGTGCTAAAGAATGAGCTATTTATAGCTAATCTTGGTAGACAGGCACACAGGTTAGGCATCTGTGTGCCTTTACACATGTAAATGAGAAATTATTTCTTCTTTTGAAAAACAAGAGTCAGGACTTCAGATGATATAAACCTTTTGCTGTAGAGATTAAAAAGAGAACTTCCAAAATATTTTGGTCTTCCTTATTTTCACAAATGTAAGGGCTGGCAATTAAGAAAGTTAGCATGCTCTATTAAGTCTCTGATTGTTATGAAGCACAACCTCATTTTTCTTTGACACACTTTTTTTTTCTACTATTTTTTATTTTCTTTTTACCAAACATCTGAGAAATCCATCAAATATCATACAATTTAATTGATACAAGGAGAAATCCAGATATTTCTTAGGACAGTTAACTATTAACTCTTAAGTATTTATAAAACTCAATTTTTTCCTACCAATATGGTCAATTTTATTCTGCCATTATGCTGTCAAATATCCGGTGGCTTGGAGGCTATGGCTATGGCAGAACTGGTCATCACCTTCTTTTTTTGTGCCAGTCAAAAATGCACACCTAACTGCTGCTGAACACCTGCATATTAAAATGGCCAGTGTTGGGTAGACTTTACTTCCTGGACTGGAAACTACTGGTTCATTCCTCACCCATCTATCTATTTCAGCCAGGAAATCTATCTATTTCAACCTGTGGAAGTTGTGGCAAATTTAGTTATTCTGCTGCAGTTTCATCTGACAGTGTTCATAAGTACACATGTATGTGTGAATTACTAAAATGAAGAACGAAGTAGCTGACAAAGCAAAGAAGCTGGAAAAGGTAGTGCTACCTAGTCTAATCTAAACACAGTTATGATGTTAGGAACTAATAACAAGGTGTAAAAGTCTTCACAGGGAAAGGAGCTGACTTAAAATTCAATTGTATTCACAGTCTTTCTTAAAGACTTTTTGAAATTTCTGCAAGGAAAGATGTAAATAGGAAATTATTAAAATTATCTGATTACATTGTTATCTCCTATTTCTATGGTTACTTCCTAGTTTGAAGAGGAAGAAATGATACTGACAAGTAATATGTACATTGACTGTTGATATTCCTGTCTTAAAAGCTTTCAAGATTGCTGATTCAAATCTGCTAAACTCATTCAAAATTCATGCCAGTAGTATATTAGCTTTTTCAGTTTCTTTAAATTTGTTAAATTTGTTCTTATGATTTTCCACCGTACCTCAGTTATATTTTAAGCTGATTAAAAGAGACTGATCTGGTACTGATAGAAAAATTGACTAGAATTATCAGATCTGAACAGAATGATATACTCTCAAGTTCAGTCACTCAAATACTGATTTAATTTATCTTTTTTATATTATTATTATTACCCACGCTGCAAATCAATTGATTTACTTAAATTACCTCAGAATTAACTGTGAAATCTTCTATAAAATTGCTGTGATAATTTTTGCCACTAGAGAGCAGATTTGCACTATAAAGAGTGATGCACGTTCACCTGAGATGTCAAAAGGCTGGGAACAGCGTCCTTTGAATAGAACTTGGTAATATGCATTTATCAACATCTTCTGAAAGCTACTTTAGATTCTTCCTGATTATTATAAATTGTTTCTTTCAGAAATTATAATGGTTAAAAGTTGGGTTAAAAAGTTGGATAAAAGTGTGTTTGAGGACTTAAATGAAAGTCTACAATTCTTTTCATATTAACCTGAAGGTTAATTCAGGAAGGAACAAAACATTAATTTATACTGTTTCAAGTATACTACGCTGGTAAATGCTATATGAACTGATGGAAAATAATTAGCTCAAATTAATTTATATAAAATTTTTAAATGTGTCATTCTTTTAAATCACTTGGATGTTATATTAAGGTGTATTTAGAAGCAACTTGGAAACACCTTTAGGCTATTAAGGTACTGCCAAGTGCCTATGGTGGGGCAGGACAGCGTTTTCACACTGCTTTCAAGCTTTCTAACAGTCTGAAAGAAAAAAGGACTTGTCAAAAGCAGAAAAGAAAGCTCAGAAACCCTGTTGTCTGTCCAAATACACCACAAAACTGTAATATTCAGAGGGTAGTTCTGAGTCTGTTAAAATCAGTAGTTGTGGTAATTCCTTGATAAAATAGGTGTAAACCCAAGATTCACTGCCAGGCAAATATCCTTAGTCATGTTGCATCCTTCAACTAATGACAGTTAATAGATATGAAAAATGGTATTTTGTATATGATCTGTATATACTTTAAGATACTATTTTGATATATATTTTGTAAAACACTTTTAAACACATTTTAAACACTTCAGGATGTTTTTCTTGCTTCACAAACACACCATGGAGAAAAAGTGCTGCTCAACAAGGTCACAAACTGACATGGTTGGTGTGACAACCACAATTAATGGGCCAGTGAATAAACAGTGATTTATCCCTTAAATTATTCTGGTAGTCCATACTTGTATATTAGGTAGTACATATTTTTCACATGCAGTTTGCTAGCTGAGTTAGAAGCCCAGCATGCAATATCCTGTGATTACTACAGGATGCTTGAAGAACTTCCACTGTTAACTTTTTTCTACTCAGTTTTCTTTGCTGTCCTGCCAACTTGAATGCATGTACAAGTCAAAAAAAAAAAAAAACAATATTATGGTTCTGAAGATTTGAAAATATATCAGAGGCATAGAATGTTTTAAGTGTCCTATGATCTCATTTAAGATTAGCTTATAGATTCTAAGTACGAAGAATCTAACCTATGTAACAGTTGTGTAGCTCTTTGTGAGGTGTGGCTTGAATGTTAAGAACCACAAAAATTTCAAATTAAATTTTAATCACCTCTGAGTTATGTGACAGTTCCCTTCTGTGAAGGGATTGAGAGAAACCTTTATTTTGCTTAATCTTGGTATACTAAAAAAATGGGTGAATATATTCTTGGACATTCTTACCATATGCTTGTTCCGTGTTTTGGCTGAAGCAACTATGGAAAAACAAATTAAACTGAGATGTGTAAAACATGTCTGGACAGAGGATTTCAAATGCATGACCACAGAAAACTTCAAATAAAAGCTTATGTAACTCAGATATTCTAAAATGCTGTTGCATGGCATCCATCCTCCCAACAATACTCACACTATTTTTGCCTTTGTGATATCCATTTGCTACTGGAGAATAAGATAATGGGGAACAGAAGGGTACAGAAAGGTAGAACTTCTTAACTGCTCTAGTGTACATAGCAATTATATAACTGCTTTTTAAATGTTAGGGTTTAATGCTATCCCAATATAATTTATGCAGGGTTGAAGGTTCCTGTGAGTAAAAGAGAGGAATGGTGAGATCCGGTTCTCTTGAGCATTTCAGAAAGGAGATATGAGAATGATCAGATATGGCTCAATATTGTCATATGAGGTGCAATAATATGATGTCTCATTTGCTTTCTTCTTAAATAATCAAACAATATATTCACTTTGTCATTCCATGAGGTTTATTTCCCTAGATCTCCTAAGAGTTGCAAAAATACTAGGAGATGTCCCTGTCCTTCCCTATCAATTTCTCCATCTGTGATGGGGATCTGAGTATTCCACAACCAGCACCACAACCATAACCCTTGTGATGTCACCTTGATGATGCCACCTAGGGTTCACTGAGAGAAGAACTGGAGTCCTCAACATCTGCTGGCAGAATCCAGCTCAGCAACTCAGGTCATGGCTACTTCTATTCCTTTAAGGCATTAAAAACATTAAGTAACATTAAAAACATCATTATAAACATTAAGTAAGGAGAGAAGCTTCAGCAGAATTTGTGCCTACTACTATATCTAACTTAGTTATGCTAGGACTCTCAACTGGATGTACATGGTATGGTTTAAGTATTATCCCTTTGATTAATTGCCATACATACAGCCCTGTTACAATGAAGGCAGAGGCTGGTTGTAAGCATAGCCAACTCATCAGAAACCAGCTGATCAGGAACCAACTGTTGCCCTGAAATACTTACCACAGTATGAAAGTGTGTTAGGTGCAAGACAAAGCAGTATTTCTTTGGGCACTAATGAAGTCAGATTTGTAGTCCTGAGTAGGCAGGGTATTACTGGGCTTAATTATAATTAAGGTATGTGCAATTACCATTTCTTCCCCACTTTTTCATTAATGACAAGAAAGTGGGACCAAGAGGAAGAGTTCTCTGATTGGTGGTTTTATAACTGTAATTCTATTTATTGCCATCAACACAGTGGGAAATTCTGATTTCTCATCAGGAAAAAAGGAAGCAAAACACAACTTCCTCCTGCATTAGTCTGTCCAGCTGAACTTCCCAATATTTGCAGTTTTGCAGAAGCTAATGTGCTAAGCCTAATGTTTTACTTCCGGTGACAGAGTACAGAATTTTTTTTAAGGCTGATAGGTGTCAGAATATATCTTCTATCATTTGAATGAAAATAATTCAGACTAGATTAATTGACATTTAGATATTCACATTTACAGGCTAGACTAGGCTGGTTGTTACACAGGCTGATGCTAAGCACTGAGATGCAGTGATCATGGAGAGTGGACCAGAATATGCAGTAAGTTTTGAAGCTAGCTGGAGTTTTTGTTTCTCTTCCTTCTAATTCATTTGCAACTTTTTCTATCCTCTTTAGTGTAGTTTTCCTCCTGTTAACATGGAAATGCCAAGATCATACACCCACAAATTCTGGAAAAATAGATCTGTAACTAGTCAGAAGCTTCTGCTTATTGCAGGGAAGTGTGACTTCTTCCTGCAGTGTCAACTCCTGCTATTCCAGAATGATCTTTTGAGATTCAGGGCAAAATCGTAGAGGCTATTTGAATATTGCTTATGCTATTTTAGTAATGTTAATCAAGAGCAACATCCAGGGACCTAGTTCCAACTGAGAACAGTCTCAAAGTATTACTGATCCATTCTAACAAATCTGTGCTTTTCCTATGTGCCAGAAATTTCTAGGAATATATCATAGGATTGACTTTGTGCTTCTGTCTTAGGACATATGGTTTCACAATATGAAACAGCACCTCCAAATAATAGCCCTTAAAAATTATAACTGCCTTTTTTACGGAGGAGTGCTCTACAAACATTGGTTAGTATTAAATAATCAAACCAAGACATCTTGATGTATTTCTAGTGTTAACGTGCCAAACGCCAGAGACAGGCTGGCAGTGAAATATAATGATGTAAAAATATTGGAATATATTAACTAAATATGTTGTATATGTTCAAATAAAATTGGAATAGATAAACCTTAGTTAATATGATTTATGCAGATTCTTTAGGCTGGTTGAAGAGTGTCATTTATTAAACTAGGGAAGACTCCAGCAGAAACTTAAGTAAGGATCCCAGCCATTTTTGCACTCCTCTTAAGGCCTTCTGTCTTCAAAAATAGTAAGTATGTATATTTAGTGCAGTACTTTCTTGCAGCACTGATGACTTTTTTTAAAGTTGATGTTAGATAAAAGGTTTGTTGTGTATGTGATACTGCTTCTCATTGCTATGCGACAATTAATATATTAGTCTGGAAATCAGGAGAATGAAATTTGATTCTCTTTATTTGATACTCAAATAAAGTTTGATTTATTTCATTAGAAAGAAATATTTCTAAGTGTCTGAATCTCACTTCTCTTTCAGAAAAATGCATGTAATTTTATTTCCCTGGTATGATACATCATAAGATTTTGAGGTGCTCACATTCTAAAAAAGCAGCAAAAAATTTAATATTAAATGCACAATTTTAATATTTGCACAGAAGAGCTATCAGAGTAAGAATCATTATTCTCTCTTTACCTTGCAGATGTTCAAGGATGTTGAATTGAGCCTCCCTTGTTAATATGAGAAGAAAAATACCCATACAAGATATATTTCCCACAAATTTTCTTAGTATTCATAACATACAAAAAGAAAATTGTAGTTTAGTTATCTGGCATACCAGTATATTTTCACTTCTTTTTTTTTTCAAATATTAACAGCAGTATTTAAAAAAATATCACAAAATATCACAAGTTTTTATCACTTGTGATAAAAAACACTTGTGATAAATCACTATGATTTACAATATTTATTATTGTGCAATGCTGCATTAGATTTCTGAAAGCAATTGCAGAAACAAAAGACCCTTTGCCTCTTGGGGTTCATTCATAACCAGAACATAGGTTGAAAAAATTTTTCTTCTCTTAGACACCTCTTATAATATCAGTGTGTCACAGTATCAATTCTGCTTTGTCTTGCCCAGTTGATTTGTTCCAGAAGTGACCTTGGAGGAAAGGCAAGTCTCTACATGGGTAGTTTTGGGAAAGTCACTTAAAGCTGGTGCTTAGGCCCCTAAATAAAGGTTTTAAAAAAAAATAAAAGGGGAAGTAAAGGTCCTTATGAGAGTTAATCTTCTTTATTAATGAAATGGTTTACATTTGTGCAGTGTGAATGATTCATTATCATAATTCCTTTATGCAAACCCAAGAAAGAAGAGAAATTATTATTCTCTATCATTAAGCTAACCTGAACCAGAAATCTCAAAAGTTTTAGTTGTTTGGAGAATCCATGGCTCCATGCTTTAGCTCTTCATTGCATTGAAAATAAGATATGTGTAATCAGCACAAAAACTCAGAGCCTTATTTGTCTGAATGCTGAGTAAGTAAAAAGCTGACCTCACTTGGATGCTTTCACAATTAAATACTTTAAAGTAGAATGTTCATTCAAGAAACACACTAGTCCTAATGGCTCAGGTGGTGTGTTGATATGAACTGGGAAGCCTGGCCTAGTAAGGTTGTTGAATATAGCATTTGGTGTTTACAGCAAACTGCAGGGTCAGTCCAGCTGAAGCCCTTGGTGATAAGGAGGTCCACCTTCATAACCCCCTCCACCCCCCTCCCCCCACTGTTCCTTGGCCCTGAACTTCAGAATTGTCAAAAAATGAAAAACGTTATAGGTCCTATTTGCCTCCTCTGATAAGCAGACACAGCAAATGAGTGAAGTGTACCATAGTGATACACCCTGAAATACACACCAAATCAGGATGTACATTGCAGGCATCAGTGGGGAGGAGGATTCTGCCAGCACAAAAGCAGTGAATCTGGTATCGGATGTTGGTGCTACTTGCTTTTATTGTAATGGATGCTGCCAAAAATTGTCATCAAGAAGCAAGAGATACAGGACCAAATCCATTTCTGTAGATACTGGAAGATCAAAATAATAATGACAAACTGAATTCAGAGCATTCTTCATCTGCCTTGTCTGGTGCTGACACTTAGAGCAAGGGGAAAAGTTCTACTGCCATAAAAAACACAAGAAGGATCATGGGTGATTATCTTTTCACAATCAGGAGATTGTGAAAAACTGTGGATTAGGGTTCCTGTTTCCAGCTGCTGGGAATTTTTTTAGTTGGTTTGATTGGGATTTTTGTTGGTTTGCTGGTTTGGATTTTTTTGGGGGAGGGAGGGAGAGTCATCTTGTATTTGTTTTGTTTTTAATTTTGTTTTTAGAAGTGTTTTGTCCAAAATTGGGTCTTAATGTGAAATTGTTCTGTGAAGGACAAAGAAAGCTTGAAGACATGCTGCAGTGTTGATGCGCTTCAGAGGAACTTAAAACTGAGTAGTGTTTTAGTTGAAATCATGCTTTTTAGTAGTTTGTCAGCTATTATAGAAAACAACTATAGGATCATCTTTCCATCCTCTGGCCTACTCCTTTGAAAAACTATCAAAAGTATGATTTTATTGCATTGTAAACCTGCAGGCCCTTCTTCTTTCTACATGTTATTTCTTTTTGGCAGCCTTCCATCCTATGCTAGTTTTGAAAGGATATTTAGCTGAAATTCAGTTTTGTCTTGCAGCAGCATTTAATTAACCTTTGTCTCTCTGAGATGGAGATCTAAAACTGTCAGGAAGTCTGTTATCTATTTCACTTTTCACAAGTGATTGCTAAATGGAGCTGACAAAATACTCCACCAGAATACTGTCAATTTTGGTAGCAATCTGTAAAGAACTCTTCAATACTAGTAAGTCTGTAGAGGCAGTAACTGGTAGAACAAACATAACCATCTCACATTGTAATCCACAGCATAAGATACTGGAAGGAATTTATTTTAGCCAAAACCACATAAAAGGATGGATTAAAATGCTGAATCAAGATATCCCTATATTATGTCACCATTATGTTACAGGCTTGTCTCAGAAAAGATGACTCAGCATTTTAGTGGTGAAGTAATTTCCTAAATTGTAACATAGCTATAGAACATGACATAGATTGCCCAGAAATTACAGTGGAAGGCAGAAGGCAAGAGAAGTGATGCAACTGTTTTTCTTCTCTAAATTTCTCCCTGTTTGTTGTTTGGTTGGTTTTGGCAGTCTCCCAAGAGGTTTCTGTTCAGCTAAACACCAGGTATTTAGTTGCCAGTGTGCAAACCTCATACCAGTGACTTCAGACTCTGTCTTCTCAAAAACTCTGAGGTCGAGTCAGCTACTGATCTTGGTGACAAGTCTGCAAACCTAGATGGATTTTGTCGGACACAATGGAGCCATTTCAAATAAACCATGTTTAATAGATTGGAATCTGGCCTGCTTACTAATTCTTTTTGTTGTGGAAAGTGGAAAGAGAAAATGAGAGTATTCTTGACCAAGAGGAGTTTCCTTAGTGGCCTTATACAAATATATAAAGGAGTTAAGTAACAGGACGCATTTTTTGCCTCAGTTGCAGTACCTCAATGTCCTGATGCAGGAAAACAACAAAATTAATCACAGAACATTCCAATTACTTTCTTCTAAAAAGAGATTTTACTTAAGGACTTTATTCAGTCAGATTAAAATGACAGATCCTTAAATTAATGTATTTCTCCCTTACCCTGCATAAAAGATCTCAACACACCCGTGTTCGCATAAACTTTCAATGTATCTGTCTGTCACAATTTAGAACTGGTACTCTCAGTATTTTAGGTACATCTTGAAGCTGCATTTTACATTATATTTTCTGTCCTTAGAGCATCAAGGCATTCTCAAGCCTGGGAATCCTGCAACTTTTCACCCTCAGCTCTTCAGTCTTCATTATTTTGCAGCAGATTTAATTTTAATTTTTGGGTTGATTTTACTTATTTAGAACTTTTTTACAGCACTTTACAAGTGTCTTTTGGCTTTCCAATAATAAATCCGGGCAATTTCTACTGTTTTCTCAAGCTCTGTAACTCACAAATTGTTACATAGAGTAATTTTAGTTGCTGCATTCATGTCCTGCTTCATTATTCATGGCATTTGGTGTTTTTTGCCACCAGACACACAGTCCAGGAACAGGTGTGTGTTAAAATCTGCAAATGTTTTTTCTTAATGAAAACAAAGACAGTAGCAGCTGTTGGCTTAAAACTGTGTGCTTCTTACTTTCAGATATTTCTTAATACATAAAATACAGGTGGTCTTGAATGTATGCGAAATAAATCCACAGATGGAAGACAGAGAGACGTTGACAAATCAGAGGGCTGGGCAATCACCAGCTGTAAGAAGTTCAACAAGGGTAAGTTCTGTATCCTGCATCTGGGAGGGGGAAACCCTGGATAAACTGGCAGACAGGGGAATGACATGATAGAGGGCAGAGCTACAGAAATGGACCTGGGGGTCAAGGGCAAGGGTTGAATCTGGTCAAGCAGTGCTCTGGCAGTCAGGCAGGCCAGCTCTGTCCTGGGGTGCATCAGACACAGAATCACCAGCCAGACAAGGGAGGGGATTGTCCTGCTTTGTTCTGTGCTGGGGCTGCCTCACCTCGAGTGCTGGGGCTTTCTATTTTGGCAGTTTTGGGTGCCAAAACGTAAAGAAGATATTAAGTAATTAGGGGCAAAGGACAGTTACAAGGATGGTGAAGGGCTTCAAGGGGAAGCCGTATAAGGAGTTGCTAGGGTCACCTGGTTTGTTCCTTTATTCAAGATTACTATGAACTCAGTTTATGGTGGGTAGATGTTGATGTTATATAACCAGTGACACTGGGCAACCCTGTAACCAATGTGAATTGAATAGGCTGAGCAAACTCAGTTCTCCTGAGCAAGATGCTGGAGCTGTAGAATCTCCTGAATGAGCCAAGAAGAATGATGAAATAGTGAGTAAGTCAGGAAAATTAATATAACCTCAACACTTAGAATAAATTTCCTTTGGACAAGCTGTGGTGGGTTGACCTTAGCATGTTAGGTGCCCAGGAAGCTGCTCTATCGCTCCCTTTCTTCAGCAGGACAGTGGGGGATAAAATCATATTTAAAAAGCCTTGTGGGTCAAGATAAAGGTAGTTTAATAAAGATAGAGCAAAGGCTGTGTGTGTTAGCAAAGGAGAAAAAAACATATACTTTCTCCATCTCACCAGCAGGCTATGTCCAGTCAAGAAGGGTCTCAGAACATGCAGCAGTTGGTCCAGAGGACAAATATCTAAAGAATGAATGCTTCCCACCCCTTTCTCTTATCTTTTATTGCTGAACAGATGTCATAGTTTACGGATTATTCCTGGGTCAGTTTGTGTCAGCTGGTCCTTGTTGAAGGGCAGCCTTGAGTGAAGGGCAGCCTTGATGCTGTGGAAGCCCTGCAGCCAAAACACTGGTATGTCAACAACAACCTTCTAGCTCCATATATAAAGTGTAAAATTATCAGGATTGCTATAGAGAAAGTTAATTCCCACACTCTACAGACCCAATACACAAGCTGGACAGGATACCACAGTGAGTCAGTGATGAAAGTTTTGTTTGAACTAGTTTTGGTTTAGTTTTCACTCGCCTGGCCTTGTGAAAGGTGAAATCTCCCTGGCAGTTCAGACAAATTAGATTCCCAGAAAATCCAAAAATTAATCTAAGCCTATAAAATGAATGCACACTTAAAGGAGGAGAAATTAACTGTAAATAATGTTTCCTACATATGCTATTTAGAATAGTATAGCTCTGTAACAGCTCTGCAGTATAGGCAAGAGTGAGTAGATCCATATTCTGGTGGCATATGTACCATACTGTAACCAAGTGAGCTCTTATTTGTCTGAGAGTAACTCCAAGAGCAGGGAAAATTATTGTGGTAAGTAACTAAAGAAATGTGGACCAAATTGCTATCTAGCTGTACAAACTTAATACTGTCTATATGCATGAACACTGAAATAGTCTCCAATGCATCTGCATTGCAGTCTGCATTTCAGCAGAGCAGGACGGCAGTGTGCACTGGGGACCTAGAGGTGCAGATGAACCTTCTAGCTGGTGCATGTGTGAGGTCAAGCTAAAAATGCTGATCTCTTTGGAATAAGAATATTGTCAATGATCTACATGTTTTACTGTAGAAAATGCTGGAGTAGGTGTAAAAAAATGTGTCTGAAATAAACTGCAAATCATAGTGAAGTAAAATGTTATGTAACCTGAAAAATATAAGTAGAGGTCCCAATTTAATATTTAACATAGCAGCTTCTCATCTAAAGCTTACTTATTTTGATCTCTCATGCCAGCACAAAGAATTTTTAACTGATAATTTTTCACACCAAGAGCTGTCAAACTAGCCTTAATAAACTCTGTTAGCTATTCCTTCTCCCATACAGTTATACCCTCAAACATGAGACCCTTAATAGTCAAAACAGCTGAGCCAAAAAAGTTTGGAAGTCTCACTGGCCTGAATTCATCAACTACCTTGTGTGCCAACACAGCAAATAAATACATATTTCAAAGATGTACATTATGTCTTTTTACTCTACTCTCTTTAACCCCAGTAAGCAGAACAGGACCTAGCCTGTTAATTTTCTTTTCAAATCAATCAGTCTTTTGATGCATAATGTTACCTTTTTTGTACCACTTGTGATTTGCTTTAATGGGAATGAAAGACAGAACTGCTGATGTCAGTTCTTCTGACATGGATATGAATAAGGGGCCTTCAGAGCAAGTGTTTACCCATGGGGGGTCAGGAAATAGGGAAGACTGTATGCTAAAGTCACGACAGCAAGGATTTAATGTTTCACTGGGCAGCAGCCAATGCTACACCTGCATTAATACATAATGCTAAAATTCTCAAAGAAATAGCAGCACTGAGATATCTCTCTTAGCACTTCATCTGTAACCTCTGCTCTCAGTTCCAAAACAACCTGGTACATCCAAGAAGACTAAAGTGTCTGATGCCATCTAAGCTGTTAGCAGAGATAAGACTGTGATACCTGATCAGTCAGATTATTTGCAGCTTTCAGCACATGTGTAAGGAAAGCTCTGCTGTCTTTATACATTTATAAGCTTTTTAAGGGTATTCCCTATGAAAGTATTACAAATAGATTGCAGTGCTTTTTTTCTGATAAATAATGATCCCATTATCCCAGCAGAAGGAAATTTGGAGACATTGTCAAAGCAGACTGAGTTTTACAGAAGTAAAATCACCTTGACGTTATAAATGTACTAGAAAATTAGCTAGTGAATGCCTTCCTTTTTGATTGTATGAAAATGATTAGCTGATGTTATTGCTTAGTATGCATTCAGAAACACTTGTTTATAAGCTGCACTCCCAAGAGTAATATCTGGAGCCTTAAATTAATTAGTGGTGTCCCTTGACTTTCTGTAAAAATTACATCTGTTTTTGTAAGTTATTAAAATATCAAGTTATCGATAGAAGTGTGACATAGTATTTGGGATTTTTTTTTTTCTTTTTCTCAGTGTATTTTACATGTGCAAAAAGTAGACAACATAACTTCACCAAAAAAGAAAGAAATTATGTTTTAATATATTAAAAACATCAGATTTAATAGAAAGGGATAGATATTACTTAATGAAAATTCTTCTGGTGCTTAATAGAAAGTTATATTGTAACATGTGGGGTAGAAAAAGGGGATTTTTTTTCCTTCTTTTTTTTTTCTCTTTCAAATGTTTGTCTCCCACAGAAACAAGGGACAATGTGATGGTATGTCCAAAAAGGAATTCTGCTGACCTACCTATGGTGGACAGTGACAGGAACTTCAGATGCCTGAGAAATGTACAGGAGACCAAAGTCTGTAATGTAAAGGTAATCATGAGAAAAAAACATACCTAATTGGTCATGACACTGAGGAAGATTAATTACTTGATTATTATTGAATGTATTGAAACAGGAACAGAACCACAACTGAGTTGCTTAGGATAAATTTGATCTCATGTTCTAGAGGGATGGAAAAGTCTCCCAAAAGCTACACAGTGTCAAGATGGAATTATTCTGAAGTGATAGGAAATAAAATATTTGCAGATACAACCAACCACAGACTCCTGTTCAATTTACTGAGCATGTCTCCTTGGCCTTCTAGGCAAGCCCTTGCCACAAAACTGTGCTCCAGAATTTGAAATTTCCATTTAATACTACTAGTTCTGAAAAGGAAGAATAAACATGTAAGAAATTGAACCAGATGCACACTGCTACTTGAAGCTCAAGAATGCTGACTCACTATCATAAAGATCTTTAGCTCCAGTGGCTGATTTCCTCCCTCAAGCCTTCCCTGAGGACTATTTACCCCAGTACTGCAGGAGCATGCAGTGCAAAGATATGTATCTTCTCCCTATTCTCAGTTCATAATATATGCTAAGGTCATCAGCAGTTTATACATATCAGGCTGGAAGCAGTGGTAAAGAATATGCCATACTCACTGGAAGTGATGGGTCCATGGGTATCTGACCCCAGAGAAAAGCTACTATTTTTTATTTGCTTATTTTAACCTTGGTCTATTTTTTGGTTTTGTTGATTGTGGCTTTAGAAGCAGTCTCACAGACTTCACAGCCATCAAAACTGGGAGAGAACATGACAGGGGGGAGATACCAGGGGGCAGAGAGGCAGGAACTGCTGGCTTTGGTTTTGCCAGGAAGTGTCTCTGTCACCATAGCCAGAAGCAGGGCAGGGGATAGTGTTGATTGTGGGGAACAGGAAGTGCTTCTGTGCCTGCAGCTGAGCCTACTGCAAATACAGTTTAATAATGTCTGTCTAGACAGCATGTGAAATCCATAATTTGTCTCAAGGATAAACTGTCCCAGCAGTCTATAGCAATCTGTGTCACTAGCCAGCTGTTCTGCAGAGTACCTTGGTAATCTTCCTAGCTTCATTCACAAGTGCCTTCTAGTTGTTAAATTAGAACACTGAACTCAAAAACTGTGTGTTTGAGTACCATCTTTAGGATTTCAATGCTAAACTCCTTATCGTCAGTACAAAAATCTACACTGACCTAAAGATATAGATAAAAAAATGCATGTTAATAAAAAAAGGCAAAAAACCTCAAAGACTTGATTATTAGAGGTGTCTGGAGTTTTGTCCTGTAATGGTGGAATGACTTAATTTTCTTAAGCAAGCTGAGTTTACTCCTGAGACCTTAACTCAGGTCAATACAGAAAAGCTTTGCTACGGGGTCCTCTGCCAGATTCCTATATTCCTATATTCCACAGATTCCCTGTGTGTCTGCGAAGTTTGTCTGTCATGTCAAAGCTGAGGTGCTATTACACAGAGATGCCCTTTTCCTGGGACTTGTTATGTGGCTTGCATAGCAGGGCACATTACATTGTGTTTATATATAAAATTGAGGATAAGCACAAGCAATTCCTGACTTTGCATATGTGTCAACTAGACATATTTTTAATTGCTGCTGTTTAATTGCTGCTTCACATAATATAGGTGATGAAGGTGTCACATTCTGTGCAAATACTCATGAGAAAAAAATCCCATTTCTGCATCACCTGGAAACAGCTAACCAACAAAAGATAAAAAAAAAAGAGCGAGGGGAAGAGGAGGATTTTACACCTGCTGAGCAAACCGTTGCTAGGCTGTCAGTATATCATCAATTTCTTTTGTTGGTGGCTAAATATGTAGGATAGAATAGTGCTTACTCCACTCTTGTTGACAGGAAACAGACTTGTCATGTGGAAGTACCACAAAAATTAACCAGGATGTGCAATTTAAGATACAAAAGCTGGATAACAGGCCTTCCAAATTCACACTGCTGCCTAGAGTTTTGGTTTATCTCTACAAGGAATGAGTTCAGTGTTAGCACTAACACTATGTGTGATCCCACAAGATAAGTCTTTGCTGTCTTGGACAAAGCCTCTATCTGATCAGCATTTCAAACCTATCTGCAAGTTCTAGGTCAGCAGGTTAATTGGAAATTTGTGACTGGCTTGATGATCCAGAAAAACTAGAGTCATGTCTCACAGGTCTGAATTTGTAATACACAAATATGTTGATGTCAGTAAGTCAAAGGCCTTAGAGAAGCATCCCCAAATTTTTTCAATTCCTGTCAGCAGAGCACTATTACTATTTAGTATTTTGAGATTTATTGCCAATAGGAAACCTCTAATGTAAAAACCCCTGGAGCTTGTGATGGTATAATTATAAACAGTGTAACAATACATTTTGTAGCTTTTATCACTCTGGTGCCTGAGGCCTACAAACTGCAGTTCTGTGAGGTTTACTTCCTCAGAAAAATTTAGGAGCGGGTATTTGAGTAGTAGAGATGTTCAGAAGCCACAAAGAGAGTGATCTGTATCAAAAAGAGAACTGAAAGTAAAGGGTGTGTCTTGGGCAGGAATCTCATTCTGTTGCATTCCTCCTGCTGGTGCTACTGTTTTCTCATGCAAACCAACAGGCTTCTTCTGCACAGTGATTTGCTACTCCTGTAGCTCTCCCAGCATGCTATTCATTGTTTCTGGCATATCTTTTCCAGCTGTTGCTTGGCAAGAGCCTTCCTGTCGCCCTGTTAGTGTCTCAGTCTCTAGCGGAATGTTTGTGATGTGTATGCTTTTGGAAAGGCATATATAATGATTGTCCAGGCAGCCCCTTGATGGCAGCTTCAGGCAAAAAAAGGAGAGTGTGACCAATACCCAGTTCACATTTTGTGCTCTTAGTATACACCATGGAATACAGTAATGCTTTCAACATTTCCTATCTCTTTTAATAAAGAATTATACTTTAGTTTCTTTTACAAGATTCCAGTATGTTCTTTTTCAAAACTGTAAAATATAGTTTAAGCCTTTTTCTTTAAATTTATCTTCCTCATTCTGTATGGATTATTAACTTTGGTTGTCTTTAACACTATGAGACAGATACCATAAATTGTTAGGGGACTAAATATATTCATGTTGAGATGCAAATTTCCCCTCTTTGCTTCCAAACTTCCTGCCTCACGTTAGGCCAGATTCTTTAATCAAGAAGTGCAAAGGAGGAAAAAACCCTTGTGGTCCATCCAAAGACAAACTGATGCTTTAAGTCAGATGCTTTTAAAATCTGCATTTACACTTCCTTTAAAGCCTTACCCAATTTTCTGTCTGTAGAATTTCTCTGCTTCAGAGTAATAGCCCCATGGAAAAAATGTTCCATGCTGCAACGTACCTTATTCTTCAAAAAATCTACACAGAAGTCGTAATTCTCCTGAACTTGCTCTGTAGTTTTGGGCAGTCTGGAGTAAACCTGTTTCCTCCTTAATACTTCATTAAAAATCCTCTGCTAGTTCTTAGATATATTTGGTTAGCAATTAGATTTAATTCTGTTATATAAGATTTCCTTGGATACAGTCTATGTATGGAGAAAAAAGGATCCGCTTTCCTATCAGAAATTTCTGCTCAGAGCAATTAAAAAAAATATTGCCAAGAATCATACTTAATTTCTTGGAAGACAATAAATGTCGGTAATGAGAATGAATGGCTATTGGGTGAAACATAATTAATTTCTCAATTTTAATCTTCCATGCTAAAATTCAGTGTTCAATTTTTAACAGTTCTGCTGGGAATTCACAGTAAGAAAGGACATTTTGGTGGGACAATGTCATTATACCATCACTGGAGTGCATGATCTTAGCTCAAAATATTGGTATCTTTGTCCATCAAGATAAACAACTCCATTATTGCTTGAATTCTCTGATATCCATACCCTTTTTAATATTTTACTGCAAGATAGGAACCAGACCCCCAGAGAGCTGGCTCCTCACATATTTTTTTCTTCATCAAATGCCACAGGGTCAATTCCTGCTAATAATGCAACAAATCTTGTGATTTAATGTATCTCTCAATTTATAACAGTCTTCTTGATGTTCATAAAATGCACATTTTTCAACAGATTTTGAATTTTATCTAAAATAATTAGAGAACAAATTGTTTGGTTTGACATTTTTTGTTTTGGTTTAATTTAGGGTCTTTTGTTTGGTTGTTTTTGCTTTCTAATCTTATAGATGTGAAAGAAAACTGCTATACTGAATATGTAACACTGGTGAATTACCTAATATACTGCTTTGGAAAAAATATGATGACATTCATGACCTTTTCTCCCTTGCTAAGTTGCTAAACATTTTCCCTGCAAATCCGAAATCAGTACATTTCTGCTTGCATTTGTATAGTGTTAGGCATGTATATGAAAATATGGAGAAGCTTATATTTCAGCAACCTAATAAGTGTGCTTTCATCTTGCATTTTTTACACGCATGGAAAATATCTCTTTGCATACATGGGAGTAATTAAATCTCTTGTTTGCAGTAGCATTTTTTTGATGACCAAGATGTCCAGCATTAGGTAGACTTGCTTCAGCCCGTGAAAAACTTGCCAGTCAACAGAATAGCTGACTTAAGGTACTAAACAAATAAAACCTTTACTAAGTGAATGCTTTTCTGCCTTTCTGTACATACGCTCCATTATTTGAATAAAAGCTACATGTGACTGTTGAGCTTTTCTTCAGCCTTAGGACTTGGGCTCACGAAATGTGAATTTCCCTTCTTTAATCTCCTTCTAGGAGAAACTTCTTACTGATATTTGTGCAGGTATGGCTCTTCCTTTTTTTTTTTTATTTAAGCAAAGTGGTTTGGAAGGGCAGAAATGCTTTAGTGCCACTGAAAAGGAGAAACAGCAGACTGGATCTCTTGATGTAGTAAGTAGACAAGGAAGAAGCAAAAGTAGATTTGGCTTGTTTGCTATGAGGTTTTTCTAACACCATTGTAAAATAAGGAAACAAAACATAAGGTAATTATGAGTGGAATGTACATCTAATCTACCAGATATGAGCAGATAATGCACTTTTGAAGAAGGCAGGCTATTTTCAGATGAGAATGCATATTGGAATGGACATTCCCTCATGTAACTGCTACTTCTTCAGTAGCTTTCTTCTAAGTAACATTTTTTCATTGGGAAGGATTCCCAAGAGCTATTTCTAGGAGGAATGATAGAGAAACCATTGTGGTTTTCCTTTAAACTAGCATTTAGTTACATGAGATGCCACCTACAATGTACTAAACCATCTGGCTTGTATTTCTTTCATTACTGTAAATTGGCTTATGGAAAAAAAGAGAACCACATTAATGCCAGTTCAAAGTTTGGACTGCCACACCTACCACCTAGAGAAAAACTATAGTAATGTTAAAGTTACTCATCCAGCAATTATTCTTCAGTGTGGGCATTGATTATGTTCTGTAATGGAATGGAAAGGGAGCAAAAAGACTTAATATTTGACATGTTTTTAGGACTGATAAAAGACAGTCATGAACTATTTCTGCAGAAATACTTCCCAATTTGGCCTGTTACCTCCTTCACATAAATTAGGCCACAACCTGAAGGCACTAAATTTTTGGGGGTTGAAAAATGGCAATTCTATGTAATTTTTATCTGACTCCCAAAACTGATGTCTTATCTCTTGTTTTGTTGGTTCAGATTTCCCTTGGAGAGCTTATAGTGACTATACTGACTATTCAGAGCCTATTGAAAATGGGGTTCTCAGACAAAGCTGGAGCCTCAAGGAATA
Organism: Cinclus cinclus; assembly: GCF_963662255.1. NCBI lineage: Eukaryota > Metazoa > Chordata > Aves > Passeriformes > Cinclidae > Cinclus > Cinclus cinclus. The sequence continues at coordinate 42,664,061 of NC_085084.1, read as the reverse complement.
ATTCTAATTTAAAAAAACCCCAAACAACATAGTTCAGGGTACCACATGAATGAATTTGTAGATTTCCTAAGGCCTTTGTTTTCCCTTGTGAGTAATTTTAGGTATATTAATTATTTAACAAGTATGACATTGCAGATGTAGTCTGAAGATTGTTGCTAATACACTTCTTTGTCCCATTGGTTATTACCTGTCCTTGAGGGAATTCATGTGCTATTCATGCTCGTAAGTCAGGATGGCTGCCTACTCTTCTGACATTGTTTGAAAGTTCAGTTGGCTGGAGAAGTTAAGAGAGATTTATAGTTGAGCAGAAGTAGTTCAGAAATGCACCAACCCCATTACTAGCTAGGGACACTCTGCTCTTGTATTTTGGGTTTGCTTCTAAGTGGAAAGGAAGAGTGGAAAAACACAGAAAAGGTCAGAATGACCTGACCTGACTCAGTTCCTCTCAATCTTTGTCCTACACTTCTTCCTCCACAGTCCCCAAAAATGTCAACAAAGAACAGACTCCAAGTTTCACTTCAAAATAACCATCCCTTCTGTGTCTGCTGTTAGTTTAAAGCAAACATTACAGTATTCATACTTTAGTAGTGATATACTTAATTTTGCAAGATTGATAACTATCATTATTTGTTAAAACAGATATGTAGCCTGGTACTGAAAGCTTAAAAGAACCCAACAGCTACTAAGGAAAGGAAAATACAAACTAATCTAAAACTATACTTCTCATGTTCTTGGGACACATCTATTTTTCTGACCATCTGGCTCCTCTTTTTACATAATTAGACTTTTTTGTGAGTGTACTCATGCAAAAACATCACAAAAGGTGTGCAACACTTTAAGAAGTGTCTGTAATTAGGATTCACGGCTAGTAGGAGCACCAACTGCTCAGAGAGTCTGTGGATCACATGCATTTCTTTGTTACTGCATTTACTGGTATGAGTCATGGAAAAGAAATGAATGGGTGCTCCAGCATGTTTTCCAAAACTGCAGTAGTCAAGTTCCTTTTGGTCTTAATTGCTTGCTTACATATGCATATTGTGTATAGACAGATTCATTTTGATCTACAGCTTCAATACAGAGGGAGAATATCTTGTAAAAGACAGAGACTCCAAATGGAGGAATACCAAATATAGGCACGTGGTGGTGCCTTGTGTGTCTCATCAGCTACTGGCCACTGTGTGTACTTTTTACCAAGCTGTTCAATCCTGGGTCATAGTGACAAAACTATTTTAAAACAGTTCACCCATATATGAATGACAGAAGAGAAATTAGAGAAGCCTGACTATCCCTGATGGAATTTGCCCATTGTTACTTCCTTTTGTTTGAGTCCTGATACATGTGTTTTTGTTGTGAAAGTTGGAAATTTTTGTTGTTAGTAGCTGCAGGCTGCATTCAATTGCTGTTTTCTCTCAGCTGGCATCAGGCTCCAGGCAAGCCTCAGCCTCACAGCTGAGTTCACAGCTGTCCTGTGATCTCACTACATTGTGCCTAATTTATTTGTTCTCATGAGAACTGCTGGAGTGCTGTTTCTTCTTCCCTAGCAAAACTCTCACCTAAAGAACCAAAACCCCAAAAAGAAAATACAGAAAAGGAATTGACTGTACACTTAGAGGGTTGTTTTCTAACCAGCACATTCCCTTCCATACTGCCTGCAGAAGAAGTCAGCAGGTGTTGAGGAAATCACAGTATTCTGCATAGCATGCTTGAAGTACCAGTGCAAAAGCACTATCTACAGTGTTATTGCTTCATCAGTCTCTGTGCTCTGTCACAGACTTGAGAACTCTTAACATTAAAATTTCCTTGCATCTTTCCTCAAGTGTATAACTACTTCTTAAGTACTCAAGAAAAGCTCATAGAGTATGGGCAATTAAGGCTCCCTTCAGTTTCCACCCCAATATACACCACTTCATGAGACCTGCCAGCCTAAGAAGCTCCCTTACAGTAGATGGGACCCAAGACAAGCTTACTCAAAGGAAATAGTGGAAATCTGTGGAAATAACTCTACCATCAGAGGTGAGGACATGTTTAACTTCAGAGGTCAAAGTGTTCTAGTAGCTGAAATATTTCTCTGAAGAGGAGCTTTTGCCAAATGCTTCATTGCTATAATGTAGAACCTTAGTTATATGAGCAAGAGTTGTGGCATATCTCTTCTAGAGAATCTAAAAATCAAAACCTAGAGTATGAAGTTGCTGGTAGCTGATCACACTAATGGGACAGTGTTGTTCATTAACTAATCTTCCCACTCTCTCCCCTGCTTTTTTTTCCCCATTTTCAATTTTTTTTTCTCTCTTTTTTTCTGTGTCAAAGGTTGAGAAAATAGAGTTGTACTTTACACTGTCCTTTTGTGGTCATGCACAGAGGAACTGGAAAAAGGGACACACACCACAAGGTTCTGCAACAACACCAGAATAAAATAGGGCAAAAGAGAGCAAACAGAAAATCACCATGAACAGCATGTGGATGAAAAAGGTAAGAGCACTCTCATAGCATGGAGACAAGGCATAAAAAGTATAATGTGACAGCAGTAGCAGACTACCCATAGCTTTGGCCATAGGATCAAACCTGTGAGGAGAGGAGACTTGAGAAAGTGGCTCCTTCTGATGTTGCTGACCCAAGATCAGAGCTCCCATTCAGACTACAACAGAGCTTTAAAAACACTCCTGTTCTTGTGCTTTTATTCAGGCTTCTTCAGTAACAGTTTGTTCGACGCAGCTTGAAGAGAAGATTGAACTTTTTTATCAGTGTTTGAGGAGTGTGGGAACAAGTAGGAGGTTGGGGAGAAGCCAGTTGCTGCACAGATATCTTGAATACTTCATATTGCAGACTGGTGCAAGAAAATGGGTTTTATAGGTAAATTAAATGCATGTACGACAATTTTCATGCCCTATATTTGCAGTGTAACTTGCTCTGGTTATTATTTTACAGAGTGCTAACTTTATTTTTCTTCACTGCAGGAAGCACACATTTATTTGTGTGTTAAATGTACCTGACACCTTCTAATAATCCAAGGTGTACAGACACATGGAGTGAAGGGAGGGGAAAATTGAGTGATGTGGAGATTAATGGAGCAATGCAACCAGCAGTCACACTGCCACCATTTTCAGTGTACAGGAAACAGCCTAGATAGCACAGCTGCATGAAGCTCAGAGCAGCTAGTCCCTTGGTAGCTGAGCAGAATAAAATTTTCAATGCATATAGCTTCATCAAGAATTGCCAATGCCCTGTAGGTTGCCTAGGCAGCTTTCAGATCTGCTCTCAAAATACTTAATGTGTCTGCAGAGCTGGTTTCTTATCCTAAGTGAAAATTTGAAGAAGCATGCATATGAGCTTTGCTGTTGCACAAAGCATATATTCCCAGGGCTGAGGGATGAGGAACTTTCTTTTCCTGGTGTTGGCAGTGAACTTCTACACATGGCACTAGAAACCAGCTTGTCCTCATGGAACAGCATTTCAAGGAAAAGCAAATGCAGAGGCCCAGAGTGGGAAACACTCATTTGCTCTGCCATTCCCTAGTAGAGAGACACTGGAGCCTTCCCAAGGGAAATGGCAGTATCATAGCAGCATGAGGCCCTTGGGATTACTGCAGATATGATGTGCTCTCTGTGTGGCTCACTCCTTATGCTTTGAGCTGTTCATGCATCTTGGTCCAGCATATCCTACACTGCTAGGATCAGCTTTAGGACAGGAAAGATAGAGTGGAATGTGAGAACAAAGCACTGCAGGAATATCTGAGATAAAGCTGGAAGGTTAGTCATACTCTCTAACTACTTAATAATATCTCATATAACCACTCTCACAAACATCTTACAGCCAATGAAGCATTGAAAAACAATACCAGGCTGTAGCCTGACCTGAGAACCAGGCATGCTTTTGTCCATGTACACTCTTCTTGTACAGCATGTTTCAAAAACAGTACATTTCCTATCTACTTCAGAATTGCATTTATTCCACCTAGATAGAATAAAGGTGATTGCACAAACAGCTCTTTGAATTTAACAATAGGGAAGTAATAGAGATGAAAGACGTCAAAATACAATGGTTTCAACAGTGCTTGCCAGGCCAGCTGCTTCCCAGATCTAAGAGGAGACAAGAGATCAAGAATTCAGCCAGACTTGTTGGAAAACAACAGTATCATAGTTTGAATAATGCATTTTCATCTTCCTCCTACATATTTTTGTGCCAACTAGGGCTTATTTCTGAGAGCCAAATGCAGCAGAAAATATGTAACTTTTTCTCAGTTGTGCACGTATTTGTTAGAACTTACTAGTCTCTTGCTAGTGGGGGAGGGAAGAAAAATCACTGTCTCTAGTTATTTCTTTGATTTGGTCCTCAGAGATTTGCGACAGTCTTAAGAGCACCTTTTGTACTTCTGAGGTGGTAAATATCTTAGTGTGGTAAAATGTTTCTTTCCAGTGTCTCTGGTGAAATGGGTAGTCTCTGTGTGGAACTGGTGCTAAAAGGCCTGGGAGAAAGGCTCATAGCTAGAAGTGAGGAGACACAACGCAATGGGAGCTAGAGCTGCCAGCAGAAAGCCATTGGCACTGCCAGTTAGAAGTTCCAGCTTTAGCAGAAGCAAAAGATTAGAACAGACAGTAATATGGCACAAATGGCACTGTGTCAAACAAGCAACTCTGTTTTACTCTTTAGATGGGAACTTGGGCTTTTCTGCCTTTTTTGCCTCTCCTTTGAGTTGAGGGCTCCGTGAGTGTCATCACAGAGGTAATCATAGTGGGCACTAAACTCCACCTGTGCTGCTGAAAGGCACAGCCCAGAGGAAGAAGGGTTCACAGTGCAGATAGGCACACAGCAGGAGTCCTGATCTCACTCAGCTCCACTGAACCACCCACTGTAAACTGATTTGTAGCAAAAGTTTATCAAGTGTTTGGGATCTAGTGGATAAGCAATGTTGCAGTGGGTTTTTTCTTAATTTATATGATTTTTTAGGACTTTAGACCATTGTAATACAGACAACCAGATGCTCAGTGATAAATGGGGTTTGGATAATGCCCTGTGTGAAACAAGTCTCCATAAAGCTGCAAAGTGCTCCACAATAGCAAGAAAGAAAAGTCAAGTGAGAGAAAAAAGCATATAGGGTTTTATTATCTTGATTCATGTGTTTCTATTATTCTCTTGGAATGAGAAACCTATATACCAACCACATCAGTGTGCTTCTTAGCTGTTTGTGGTGCCTTCATCCAGAGAGATATGCATAGAACCAAAGGCAGCAGCACACCACAGAGTCTTACATGGCAACTCCCACCATTACTTGAAGTATGTCAGAGGAACTCTGAACCCTTGACGTTCTGCACCAAATTAAAATAACCCTTATACTCTCAGAGGTAGATCACCTCTTAACATGAATTTTGGTAGCAGACATCTTACACCACCTGTTCTGTGCAGTGTTTTGAAGAAAATGAAGCTTAGCACTCACCTTGTCCAAAAGAGGTTAATGTCTGTTCACCATATTTTTCAAATAAGGTCTCAGGTATAAAGGAAAGCTTAACACCAGGGGTGTATTGAGGTTGTTTGGTTTATGCAGCAAGGTTTGGATAGAAGGGAGGACTGCAGGGATGGCTTCTGTGAGGTGATGCCAGAAGCTGCTCCCGACAGTACCAGTTCCATCTGGTTCTCAGATGCACTCACTGCTGGGCAAAGCCGAATCCATCAGGAACACTGGTAGCAACTTGGTGATAGTGTTATTAGGAAAGAGAAAAAGCCCCACTGTGCAACCACAGCTGGGAGAGAGAAATAAAAATATGTGAAGGAACTCTGCAGAGAGTTAGGTCAGTGAAGGAGGGGAATGAGGTGCTGCAGGCACCAGAGCAGAGATTCTGCAGCCTCTACTGCCCCTGGTGAAGACTATGATGAGGCAGGCTGTCCCCCTGCACAGTGGAGCAGGTATCCAACTGTAGCTTGTGGAAGACCCCATGCCGGAGCAGGTGGATCAGCCTGAAGGATGCTGTAACCCTGTGGAAAGCCCATGCAGAAGCAGGGTCTTGTCAGGACCTGTGGTGCCGTGGGGGACCAGGCAATGCAGTCTGCTCCTGAAGCACTGCACCCTCTGGAAGGGATCCTGTCAGAAAAAGCTTGTGAGGAGCTGCAGCCTTTGAGAAGGACCCATGTTGGAGAAGTTCTTGGAGGACTCTCTTGTGGGAAAGACCACACACTGGAGCAGAAGACTGTGAGAATTCATCTCACTAAGGAGGAGGGAGCATCAGAGATGTGATTAACTAACCCTATTCCGTGCCCTCCTACACCATTGCAGGGGAGGAGATGGAGAATTTGGGAGTGAAGCTAAACCTGGGAAAAAGACTTAGCTAAATTTAACTGATTTCCCCAAACTGTTTTGCCTGTGATTGTAATTGCTGATGATCCTTTCTTGACCCTTTTTTGATTCCTGTGCTTTTTGTAACATTTTCTTTCCACTACCCAGCTGAGGAGGGGAAAGGTAGAGCAGCTTTCGTGGGCACCTGGTGTCCAGTCAGGGTCAACTTACAGTAGCTGGCAAAATGACACAAGGGTCAAGAGTAGAGTGAATGGAGCTGGGCAATATAACAGTTTTTCAGCATTATGATTCCTCAGACTACATGACAAGGTGATAAAACTTGATGGAGAAATCAGGAAAAGACTCCTGCAACTTACAAAATACTTCAGTTCATCAACAGATATCACTATGTATTTCATCTTAGCCCCTTCTGCATCAAAACCATCACTGCTCCTCCTGAAGGGAGCTGCCCCAGTTCAAGGTCAGTTTCCAGTTTTCTGTGAGATTAAATAAATTAATGTCACTTAGTGTGTCATCTACCTTGAGTCCTGGAATGCTGACAGTTGTGTCATTTGAGACTTTCAGATTGCCATCTGTCAGTCCAGAAGGACCAGGTGTCTGTCCCAAAAGGGTTCCTTCCTTCAGGGACCAGGTCTGGGACCATTCCAAAGACTTTTCACATTTTCCTCTATCTAGGCAGTGTTACCTGACCAAAGAAAGTGGAACCTGGAAGTGCAGTAGCTACTGTATTTTCCTTTTCTCACTCTCAAAAACTGCTGCCAAGGCTGGCTTGTATCTGTGGGCTTTTATTTTGAGACCTGTACTCAGGCTCAAAGCAGCTGGACAGCTTCACTATGAGTCTGGCTTTTAGAGAACTGCTGATTCTGCAACACACACCTTTTAGTGCACTTTCACCTCCAGGCAGGCTAGGATTTCTTCTGTTGCTTCCCATAACACATGAATGCAAACATCAAACCCATTTGCTGATAAAGGAATCTCAAACAGTCAAAATCAATATTGAAGCATTTAGCTCTGAGGACTACATAGTGCCATGTTCACAACAGCATTCCTCAATTAATCACTCTCTCTGTACAGAGAACAGGTGGTATGTTTTTCACACCTCTGTTCTCAGAGATAAGAGCTGAAGATGGTATTACATCAGTGACAGTGTTGTGTCATTTGGGCTGACTAAGAGGATGCATTAGTGTTGTAAACAACTTCTCTGATGATCATATGCAGGCAGAGAGTCAGAAGTATTTGTCAAAACCATGCAAAGTTGCACAGCCAGAGAGCTCTGAGTCTTGGAAAAAAAAAACCTGGTACTATGACACTGTGTTTGAGCAAAATGCCAGATGAGCAGCCCTTGTGGACAGAGCTCTCAGTTGCAGCAGTTATGACTGTGACAGCCACCTTTCTGCTCTTCCCTCTCTTCCTGGAGGTGTTGCTTATAAGAACCAGAGGAAAAAGAAGCATCCCACCCACCTGTGTAAGTCCCTGAGACTTACCCCCTGTGCTAGGGTGTTTCTTCCATTGTGTCAAGATGTCATTAACAGGACTGTCTCTGCAGAAGCTTGGCAGAGGACAGATCTTGTTCCCATGTCCCAACAATGAATAATTGAGATAGATGTCACTGAAAGTTGTATCTGAAGTTGTATTAGAAGTGGAAGTTTTTTTTTCACCAGATAATTTTAAGTGTTCTTACATAAATGAACAAAGTAAAAGTAAGTTTCAGTGACCTCTGGTAAGGCAAGTTGTTCTATCCTGGCTTAGTTCCTACAGTTCTTGTTCAAATAAATCTTTTTATTAAAACAAATGAGGGTTTTTGACAAGAATGCTGTGACCCTTTTTACTTTTCTCAGAGGATCTGTATTTTCTTATGTCATGGTAATTACTTGAAGTGGTAGAGAAGTCTCTTGTTAGCCTGCTGCTTCTGCAGCAGTCTTATCTTTCTGACTACAGAATACAGGCAAGTGAAAAGGCAATTAGTTTATGGAAAAAAGCGCATTTTTATATAATTATTATTCAAAAAATATGAGTTTTTCAAAGTGTCTATTATACCCTGTGTGCTTGTGCATCTCACTAGAAAGCTCTGGAATAACCTTACAATAAGTATGACTGATGGAGTGAGGGTAAGGCACGGGATGCCGGTCATTTTATGCTATGTAACAGAAGCAGAGCATGGTAGTATTGTTAGCCTTTAGAGTGTTTAAATCCCCAAACGAATTTCAAAACACTGCTGATGCTACTGCTTTTGGAGCACTGTAGATATTTAGGGGCAGTGTTTCTATGTTCACTATTTCAACTCTCACTTAAATTCATTAAGCTGCATATTCCTGACAATCCACTGAAATATGGCTATGATGCCATCTGTTGTGGGAGAATTAAGACATTCCTCAGGTGAAACAAGAAACAGCAGTAGCACACAGTCATTAGAAATAGTTCTCAGGAACTCCAAAACCTTAAGTAGTACACAGTGAAGGAATAAAAATGCAGATGACGTGGTGTACCTGAAATTTGGGCAAGAGGTTGTGCATAGGAAAAAGCAAAGCATTGAAATCCTGAACCATTATTAGTTCCGCAAAATCCTTGCAGCCCTCTGATTCCAGATTCTCTTGGCCTTATTAGAAAAGGCTATTCTAATTTGCAGGTTTGTTCATTGTGAGAGTATTGGACTGTAGATTTTTCAACTGGGAAATAGTCCAATGTGCTGTGAAACTGGCTTTACCACGAGAAAACAGGGAATCTAAAGCAATTGCCAATCTATAGAGGCCAGTGCCCACTTTCTAATTACCTAAATATTTATTTAAACATTTTAAACATATTTTAACGTGAACATCAATACTGCAGATAATGGGGCAGGGCAGGGGAAGGTTATGAGCCTTGTGGCATGGTTTGTTGGACAGGACTGTGGAAATTTCTTACTTAAAGACCTTAAATTTAGAAGGCATGTCTGTTCCCTGGAGGACTTTTCATCATGGGTGTGGAGAGCTTTCCTCAGTGAGAAAGCTATTCAAATGAGCAGCTGCACATACTTGATCACAGTTTTCCATGCAGTGACAGCTCTGATTATTGTATTGATAATAGCCAGCTCCAGTTGCCCTTCCATTCGCTGACTGTGCAGGCATAATCCAGCTATAATGGGGGCAGCAAGCAGGAGGACCTGACTTTCTTTACACAGAGTTAACCAAGTGCCCTTTCTTAGAAAATGTGATTTGAAAAGGATTTTCTTAGTGCAGTACTGTGCAAATTTACACTTGGGAAGACAGCAGTGCAGCCCAGGAATGTGATGTAAATGCCTCACTTAGTGTGTGCGGAGGCTGGAGGAGTCTGGGGCTGCCTCAGCTGCCCCCTGAACAGGGCAGCTGCTGTGGTGGCATGTGTCGGCTGACCACTGAGCTGGGGGCATAGCACTTGCATCAGGCTCTACCTGCTGCAAGCACTGACAAAAATAGCTGCAAGTCCATCGCACCAAATGGCTTTGGCACTTTGGCTTGGGATACCATGTCCATCCGTCCTATCAGTGCTGCACTGGCCTTCACATTGCTGTGAAATGGATGTTTGAAATGCTGCTGCAAAAAGGAGCAGCTAAGAAGTGCCTTGAGCTCTCAGAAATTGCTAGGCACTCTCAGAGAAGAAATTATTATGTCTCTTTTGTATGTAAGGGCCATTGCATCTATATAGGTCAGAAAGTTTTAATTTTGCTCTACGAGACTATGCCAGTATGTTGTAAGAGGCAGAAAAGTCTACTTAAAATTGTTCTAGTAAGCAGTCATCTTCATGTAACTTTACAGTTCAAGGTTTTACAAAGTTGTTGTTTTAGCCACAGTATTTCCTTCTGTCATGTATTTCCAGTACTCTGGTTGTGATTCAGAGAATGAGCAAGGAAGTACTTAAATCATAAAATGGCATGGCAATTAAATTCCCGTCCATGGACTGGGCTGGGTGCATTTTGGCAGTCTAAAGAAAACTGCATCTGTGCAATTGCAGTTAGATGTAAGAAGACAGAAGTGAGTGGTTCTAGTAAATAAAAAAAAATATTGGGACTTGAATCTATAGCAGTAGGTCCAAGTATCATCTTGATTTTGTCCAGCTCCAGTAAATGAGTTTGGAAACAGACTTCCAAGTAAGCTTTTTTAAGAGATGTGTAGATGCATCAACTCACCATCCTACACCCATTCACAGTAAGAAAAAGTTTACATTCAATATGGACTTTGAAATTGTCAAAAAGCATCTCATTTCCTAGCTCTATTCACCACAGAGCCCTGTTGCCCTGGGCTGCTCCTATTGCCTGTTATGACAGATCCTGATTATGCCAACTGGAAACCAAACATCTTACCGAAACTTAAAGAAAGAGTAACTGTCTTGGAGTCTACTACCTAAAACAGTGAAAAATGAACAAACCTTGCTGCATTGGGCTCTGGTTTTTGTGGCTGTTGCCAATAACTCCTTGAAAAGAATGTCATAGGGAATACATACAGTGCTTGGTCATCTATCAAAGTTCACCCTTCTCCCCCACTTCTTTCTTTTCACTCAGCCATCATTTATATCTGCCCTCCCCACTGTATTCCATCCCTCCAAACCCAATACTGCTAACTGAAATGTGATTATTCCTTATTTCCACTTTTGGAAATGTTTTTCACTATTATAAATGTGAAATGAAATGCTGTACCATGCCCCCATAACATATGCACTACTGCTTAATGCATATAGCATACATGAGATTATTTTTACTGTTCCAGAAGGTGGAATTTTGACAAGTGGGAAAAAAAAAATCTATGGAGTGCCAAGATGTCCATTAGCATCAACCACTCTGAAATAGGACTCTTTTCCAAGGTGCGTGATTCTCTGAAGTTTTATTGATAATGTAAAGATGATTTCCTAAGGAAAACTGCTTCAGAATAGCCATTTCCCTAGAGTTGCCACATTTCAAGAAAGCTGAGGACTTCAAAATCAATTTCAAGCAGTACCCATTTCCCTTCTTGAGGCAATGTTTTAAGAACCGGCTTTGCACAACAGCAGCCAACCTCACACATTGGATGAGGGATCATGGTGAATGACAGCAGGTGCAAAAGATAAACCCAGGCTCCTCTGTGGTGCATGAGGGTTCCTCACACCACTGCTCCATCAACAGGAGTCATTCACCTGGAGTTTCCCACCACAAAAGGCACAAATCTGATATATGTTTATTTTGCCTGACCAATTATTTCAAATCAATTGTGACATAAAAAGACTGATGAAATAGTGAGAGATTTAAAACACTGAAAGCCAACCCCTTCCTGGAACTGAAGGCATAGTATGGGTGAAACAAAGCATGCTCCTGGGAAACATTCCTGACACGAAGAGCACTGGTAGAACACTAATGCTCCTATAATGTTTACAAAAATGTATCTTACTGCTCAGCACTCTGAGGAAATGTGACATGTATCCATAATGGGTCTCTCACTGTTGCATGCTGAAACAGCTCCTACCCTCAGTCACTTGCTGGACTAACAAAGCTTACTAGGATCCTTACAAATACCACCTTGACCTGTTGTAAAGTCAGAGTAAGCTAATTTCAGTGTTACCTACCAGACCTCCAGCCCTGCTTTGTGCCTGTCATCGCATACCAGAAGTGTCTTATATAGCAAGCTGAGTCCAAAAGCATTGTTCACTTTTCTTGAAAGAATAGATAAACCAAACACAACACTCTACTTTTATTTTCTGCTGATAAGCTCTGTTACTATTTTGTATATAAAAATACATCACGAAATTTCTTGAAAAACACTCCCAACAAATCAAGAAGTTTTCTATAGACAAATGCTATAAGCTCATGGTGCTTAAATAGCTACAAATGAATGCACCTTTTGCATTACAACTTACTAAATGGACCATTCTGTATCATATTTAAGGAAGAAAGTTTGGTATTCAGAAATTTATTGCGAACTCAGCCATCACTTTGAGTTTTTCAGGCTTAATAGAAAACTTACTTGAAATCTGAACTTATAATTTCTCCTTGTGTGAAGGTAGAAAGTTATTTCTTGTGCAGTGCTGATAGACAGAATTATCACTGAGAGCAGAAGTTAATCATACTGCATGAGGATGGCAAACTCTTACTCATGATGTGGTCTTTCTTTTGGAAATATGTTCAACATGCTCTGTGCCTCCAAACAGAATAGTCTGGATGAAGCTGCTGAAAAAGAGCTTCCAAAATGTGGAATTGTCTTTCCAGTAGATATATTCACAGCTGCAAAGTCTGAATGCTGTGTTTTGGGTGGGTTTTTGTTTTGGTTTTATTTTTGTTTTGTTTCTTCTTTGTTTGCTGTTGTTTTTTGTGTTTGTTGTTTTAGATGTATTTTTTAAATCCAGAAGAAGCTTGATGTTTTTCTACAGGTTAAGCTATCACTGTTCCCTGTAACAGATTATCTCTGATCCCATGACACTCCCATGGTTACTCTGAATAAGCATTAAGCAACTGATCCAGGTTGAAACTAACCAATTTGGTCACACAACCCCAAGCTTTACTATATAGGTTAGTATCCAAGAGTTAGCTGCTGAATCAGTGTCAGGGCTAGCATGGACTGTAAGGGTAAGCAGATGGGAGCAGTCCAAATTAGTTTCAGTGGTATGCCTTTGAAGTAATCCTACTAATTACCAGCAGAAGCAACACATAATTTTTAATAAGCGTTAATGTCAGTCACTGAATATGCACTTACAGCGTAACATCTGGTCTTCAGGATACACCTTTGTAGACAGTTTTATGTGTCTACAACTGCAGCATTAAAAAAAATTAAAATAAAAGAAAAAGAACCCTTTAGTTGATTGGTATCTCATGGATTTATCTCTGTCTTTATTTTCCTTTAGGACCTTATTTCCTCTCCAGCTTTTTTTTCCTCAACTGGCCATTTAATGGACTTGGCATGAGCTAAAGAATTAATTATCAGTCTTTAGAAAGACTTTGACATGAAATTTAAAGTAGTAAGTTAGTGCTTAAGGAATAAACATTGAGAGTGTCAAATATAAAAATTAATTTACCCAAATAGAGAGTAGGCAATATTGTACATTGAAGGTACTTTTAATGTAGATGAGCATATTATGGTGACAAGTCTTTTACTGATCACCATAGTAATCTGCAGCACAATCAGGGAAGTAACACACATATGAGTGGCAGTCAAAAGGAAAGGTTTCTGAAGTATTTTTAAGACACTCTCCCTTCCTTGCAGAAGCCCCTGGCATACACGGTAAATCAACGCAACAATACTAATAAAATTATGGTTTAATCCATCTGGCAACAAAAGGGTCAAGTGACACATGAAAAAAACTCAAGTCTGCAAATCATTTATTGTCACTAATAGGTTACTCTTTTTCACCACAAATCTGTCTCTAAGATGCAAGTGTTTTTCTAATGCAAATATAATTTATGGAAAGGAAAAAGGGTAGGCCACCAACTGAAAGAAAACATTTATTGAATCAAAGTCAATACTTTCCTTTTAATATCTACAAGCCAACAGTGAACTGACTTTATTCAAGAATGAACACAATGTACAAAAAAAGTACGTCTGTTATAAAAATATGTCAATTCTTTTCCTGGCTATTGAGCTGAAAAGATTTTGGCAAGTGCAAGATAGGTTTGGCAAGCAAATTTAAGCTTCTATTACCAATAACAAACATCAAATAATTTTGTAATAGTTTTGTAGTTTATTTAAGAGTCGTTATTAAAGTGGCATTAACCCCTAAAAAAAATATGTATCACTGCACTGCCATGTGTTTATGCACCCAGACCATTGAATATCTCATCAGGAATCGGTATCTATATCAGTGAATACTATCCAACCTAATTTGAACTATTCAACCAGGTAAGTGACATCTAGCACTCAAATACAACCTAGGGAAGGCAAACTACCTCCATGGCTGTGTATTTTATGTGTTGTTTACAAACAGAGAGAGAAGATTAGGTAGGTTCATAAATCACCAGACTGCTGCTGCAAGGTGAAATCATGGAAAGGATAGAAATAGAATAATTTATGACAGCAGTCTACATGCATACTTGCATATAGACATGGATTTGACTAGGCTCAGTTATGCCTTATTTTTTTGGATGGTTTGGGGTTTTTTCCCACATAAAAATTTAATGTAACCAGGCCTCAAATAATTAACTCTCTAAAACCACCTGCAAGAAGCAAAAAAGGGACCATTTATAGAGATAATCTGAAAACAGTGCAATATTAAAATGCAGTTTAACAACATGTGAAAGAAACATGCTTTGGAACCTGAGCAAAAGGCATTTTACTGACTTAGTAAAAAGTCACCCTGTATGTTGTTTTCATTGGCACCTGTTCTGCCAGATTACTATGTCTCTCTTAGCAACTTCCATGGCCCCTAAATATTTAGTACACAGAAACTGCCAACTACTTAGAAAGGTCTATTAAACTTTTCAGCCAATATTGCAAGCAGTCTGACATGCTGCTAATGGAAATGACTGTACAGGCTGAAATCAAGAAAAATTGTAGAAAGAAAAAGAAGCAGCCAAACATGTTGCTCTTCTGTTTAAATAGACTAAAGCGATTCCACAACACTTATTAGATACGGTACTACACTGTTTTACAGTCTCAAGGTCAGCTCTTTCAAAATAAATATACTGAACATTTACAACAAATGCCTCATGAATGCAAGCTCTCTCTTTATTATTTCAAGACCAATTGGATAAAAACTAAAATAAAGACATAGTTCTGAAGCAGCTAAGTTACAAGTCCTTTTTCAGAAACAGACATGACTTGGTGCCACAGTAAAATTTTTCACATCTGCAGTAAGCAATTTTTTTTTTCTTTTAGCACCAAGCAGGCCACCATAAAAAGCAATCTCACAAAGCATGCGGTCATCTAATCTTGATTTTGTATGAAACAATTATTTGTGCTTGCAGGTCTCAGACCTTTCAAAAATTGGGTGAACATTAGATGATTGAAGACATTAGTGGAACTCATTTATTTCTAAAATATTTGAGTGGAGAAATTATTAAAAGACTATAAAGCAACAGAATGTTGTACATTAGTATTTCTGAGGAATGAGGAAAGCTAAGGTCAGTGCTTTAATGTGCCTAAGAACAACTGAAAAAGTGACAACCAATCATAAACAGCTCTAAGTCCATGACACTAGTAGAGGCCAATGCGTGCATGCCACTGAAAGGCACAGTTGGACCAATCTGATAAATGGCATCATCAGAACAGAACAGCAACTTATCACTGGACTAATCACAAAGGGTGAACAATAAGCCATCACTTCTCTTGTCAAGAGCACAGAAAGCAGTCACCAAGGCAAAAGGGAGGACACAGGAAAGAAGATACAGGAACTCACATAAACCTAAAAGACAGAAAACATTTAACAGATTAAACCAAGTTTAGAGCATTACGAGTGACCATTTTTCAACTGTAATACTGCTATACATTGACTTAACACTATACATTTTAGGAACCACTGCAAAATGGTACCATAATCACATCACAAACATCTTATTAGATTTGTTTTACAACCAACTTCACCTGCAGAGATCAGCCTACAATATCAAGTTTGGTTAAAAATGCTTAAGGTCAGGCTGATACAGTCAGAACAATCTGCTGTCCTTTCTGTGAAAAATTAACATTCTTACAAGATAGCTGATCTTTTACTCCGAAATGTATTTTAAAATTTGCCATCATGAAGACAAAGGTTTTTAAAGGGAGATAATTATGAAGCAGTATGATTGTTTTTCATACTGCTCTAACAGCACCTAATAAGTAGAACAAAATACTTACAGGAAAGGTATCCCCAAGGCTATCCTGCCTTTGTATCTACGAGCTGCATTTGAACATTTGCAGATATGCCACCTCCATAGCCTCCCTTGGATTGCATCTGATTCTGAATTGAGCTGACCTGGGGAGAGAAGGGAAAAGGGGGATAGAGGAAAGAAGAAAGACAGTGAGCTGTAGCATCTTCTTGTTTCTAATTTTATTGTTTTTCTCTAGGTTTAGTTTTCAGTTGCTCCTTTATTACCCGTAAAGCTACATTACTTTTCCACTAGGACATGTGCATCCAAAGCTTGTTGAAATTTTAACTTTGGTGTACAGCTCACCAGAAGTGATGAAGAAGTGGTGCAGAGGCAGAAGTTTTTCCTCTCTCCCAAAGAAAACTGCCTGATTCATGGTTTCACTGATCCAGTTTATTAATCAAAAAAATAAAAGAAATCCAATCTCTTACTGGCATCGCTTCCACCTGGCAAATTAAAATTTTTCTTGTTACATAGAAAATGTTCTCTGGCAAGTATGATGAACCATAAGTTCATAATTTAATTAACATCATTATGTTAAAAGTGTAATAGCCAACGTGAAATATCTGTATAGCTAATTCACATCATTTAAACAGGGCTAAACTAGGATTTTGTAAATCAAAAAGGACCTTTTTATTTAGCATTTATTTTTTAAACCACAGTGAATCTGAGCTTCCCTGAATATAGCTGATTTGAAGGTAGTTTTAGCCTGATGCATATAAATACATAGAGACACACTCTTCATGCCCCTTGTTTCAAGACATGCACATCCTGCTATGACTTTCACTGCCTCTATAACCAAACAGAAACAGAACCCAGAGTTCTTTCCTGCTTGTATTGCATGAGTCAAAATAATCATGTCCAAGTGCCTGCAGGAAGACAACTTGAATCTTAAAGGTTTCGCCCTTTTTTCTCTGTATCCCATGCATAACAACTACACAAAGAGTGGAAAATAACATTCATTCAATGCTACGCCTGCAGGGCACCACTTGCAATTATATCATCTATGCTCCTCCTTCACAGAGACCCAAAAACATCACTGGAAAGCTGTATTAAAACAGAACAGAAGATACATTTCCAAGCAGCTTGCACGATATTCCCTGTCTACAAAGACAAAAGAAAACTATTTTTTTTTCACAGCAAGCAAAACACATGCACATGTATGGAATACATCAGCAAACTCATTCTTCCACCTAATTTTTCAAACCTATGTGACAAAAGAGCCTGTTTTTTTCATCTTTTATCTTCAACAATGCGGCATATTGCAAGGCTATGCAAAAGATTGTGTTTTTTATGTATTTAAGCAGTGCAATGTAAAACCATTTTATACTTTGGCCTTTTGCTAAAGTAAGTGATACAGCCACAGCAAAGCAACATTATCATCTTATTTTTCTTCAGGGAAAAGTGTTCAGAGCCAATTTTCTAGTGCATCTGACATCAAAGACTACAAACTCAGTAAAAGAGTGTGCCAAAGTACATGCGGACATATTTAAGAACTTTCACATTTTAGCAAGCTTCTCATCTTCTTCACCAAGCATCTTTTGCTGCCTGTGGAAAAAAAACTAAGTTTGAATTTAGATTTTTTTTGGTCATAAAATAATTAATCTACATGTAAATGAATTCACAGAAGAGAATACAGGATGTTGTTAATTTTATCTGAATTAACTCTGACTCCAGCAAAAAAGAACAAAAATCCCCAGGCCACAATGACTTCTCAGCCTAACAACTTGCTTACAAGACTTGAAAATTTTGGAGAGCAGCAAATCAACACAAATTGCAAGGCTGTGTAAGTGTAAGTTTTTTATGAGTATTTCTGATAGTTATATTAATTTCTCTGGTTCATGAGTCATACGTGAGTTAGTATCAGTCAGTATCAGTATCAGAAGTATCAGTCTTAAATGCAGAGACTGCTGCCCTTAAAACATCGAATGCAACAAATGAAACTAGTCTGCATTAACAGTTCTGTAGCTATTTGGAATATGAAAACTTTTGTAGGAGACATACAATGTTAAAATTGCTGAGCAAAAACAGTCTAACATTTGTAGGTTTATAAGGTAGCATTCTTTCTGAAACACCCTCCTTTTTTAGCTGTTTGAGCAATAAAAACAAGCATCGTGAAATGCAATTTTTGCTTTTTTCTTTCCCAAAGATGCCATTGCCTTTCTTTGATGACATGTAACAGCAAGGTTCTTCTCTCTTATGTCTAATTCAGATGGGACTTAGGGATTTTAAAGATTGTGGAAAGGAAAGAGGATTGCACCCATTAAGGATCATGTAAATTGTTGTGCTGCTTTTGTATCTCATTAAATTTTCTTCTTTCCTTTTCCTTCCCTCCCCTTAGAATTAGGAAAGAGCACCCATGGACCTTGAGAAAGAAAACAATGGAAACACATTAAATCAAAGACTGAATTGAAGAATACAAAGCAGCAGAAGAAAGAGATTTCACCATGGCCTGTGAAAGCAAAATAGAGAAATAAGGATGGGAATGAACAAGGAACATTGAAGTGAACAGAGGGCTCCTGCTATTTAAGTACACCTCTGACAAAGGAGCAAGGCACTCTACAGAGAAGGCAAACAAGAAAGGAAAATATTTCAGAAATATTCTGAATAGTCAAGAGTCATAAGGATGTAATAATGCTGATTAAAAAAGACAGAAAGTGAATAAAGAACCAAATTTAAATGGAAAGCAGTAATTAAACTGCAGGTATTCACTTAAGCTATTTAGAAAAAGAAGGCATGAAGAGGTTCCTGAAGGAAAATAATGTCCATAGCATAAAGGAAATTATGCAGCAGAACAACATGTGAAGGTTAACACTGTAATCTTGGAATTTGTACTGTGAAGAATGAATGTAGAGACCACCACAGAAGAAGCAGAAAATACTCAGTGTGAGAAAGTAGAGATTGGAGTTTCTGAACCATGGGAAGCAGGAATGATTATTTTTTTACATAAAGATACTTTCCATCTTGGATCAGAAAAATCTCTCTGGTCCCTGATGTAGCACATTATACAAATGAAAAAAAGGGGAAAAAAAAAGAGAGAGGAAGAAAGAACGACTTAAAAGCATTCGAAATGAAAAACTTTATGTACAGAGACAATAATGATTATCTACTATGTGCAGATAAATTAGATATTATGCAAGTAAAGGGCAAACAGGCAGAAAGTGAAAAAAAGAAAGCTTCAGGCCACCTAGACAAATGAAGCAGCTCAGCTGTGAGAATGAGGAAGGTTCCCTCAGGAGAAACAACAAATATTGAAAAAGCAAAAGCCATGCTTCAAAAAAGTAACCAAGCAAGCTGCTCACATAATTACCAGTTTATTATTTCAATTTACAATTACTTTAAATATTAATGTAATATATAGCATTAAATAAGGAATTGACTTTAACTAAATTTTATCTAGTGGAATCTGTTTGGCCATTTAACTTGCTTACAGAGGTTTTACTAGTAAACATTTCCAGTCCACTATATTGTTTCTGGGAAAACGTAGTGCATTTTTTGATGTTGAATTTTCTAGCTTTGCCCTTCCTCATTACATGCCGAGTTACAAAAACTTTTGTCTGATCTCGGTAAGGCCAACTAGTTGAAACTACAAATGACCTTCCTTGCCTACATTAAAACTGTTTTTTTTTAGCTCGGCTTTCTATTCTGATATCTCTGACAGAGATTTTTCCTCTTTTTCAACAAGTGTTTGTCATCTCCAAATGTGTTTTCCTTTAAAGATGATTCATAAAGTCAATAAGTATTTTTCATCTACATACAACTGTTTTCTATATTTTATATTAGTGACCGCAGAAACAGATTGACATTTCACAGAAATCTGAAGCTATAGAAGATATATCTATTTCCATAAGCTCATTTTCATTATCTATCTTAGCTTCTGTTTTTTCACTTTCAGGGAGCTGAAAGATTTATTGTGCCCCTCTTCTACAGGAAGCCACAAAATCTTACCTGTGACACTGTTTGCTCTGGAAATAATTCACACTGCAAATAGGGCTACAGAATATAGAAAAAGCTCAGCAAGAACACCCAAACATAAATTTATGTGCACCATAAACTTAGGAAAGTTAGAGTTTTACATGAACTATATTTAAAAGGAGCTTGAGGCATTTAAGATATCTAGTCAACTACAAGACACTTAGATTTTTCTATATAATACCTGAGTATATTTTCAAGCATACATCTATTCTAGGTCATATATATAATCAGGGTGAATTTTTAGTTTAAAAAGTATTCTGTATAATTTATACAGCACCTACAATGCATTATCAATAAATATAGGAATTAAAAAAAATTATATTCCATATTCTTGAATGCAAGTGTTTAGGACTTGGAATTAAAATGCTCTCAGGTTACATTCTTCAGTTTCATACAGATTCTTTCTTATAGTTGAAAGATTCATTGCTTCAGCTACAACATATGAATACAGTGTTCCTGTACTCTAATATGAAATGATGTTCATCCACTCATGCTTACTGAATTCATTCCACTGAATAGGTCTCCAGATCCTACATGAGCTGTGTGAACAAAGTTCGTTGGCTCCCCAATCATGCTTCGATCAATCCGCCGTCGTCTTTTCTGAAAGGAAGGTACAGAAAACATCTGAAATTCATTGAAAAGGCAAAATTATGTGTCATAAATTTATGTTGAAGCTAACCATCTATAGGAAAGATATTGTATACAGTGCAAGATATTTCAACAGAGTCAAAAAACAGAGGCCAAATTCTGAGGTTAACCAAAACACTAGCTACTGTTCTTTTTACTTGGAGGATGTGTACCAAACAAGCATGGATACCACTCCTAATTTTTAAGCCAACAAAACACTTGTAAATAACCTTACTAAATTCCACATTTATTAACTTGTATTTGTAATGTTTCATACAGTAACTTCTGCCCATATTTGTATGTAAATCATGGTGGGGCAGATCAAATTTGGGTCATTCAAAACAAGAATTAATGATCAAAGAATGTTAGAACAGTCTATGAAGCCACTAACTTAAGCAATTTGTTCCCTGATGTCACCATTTGTAATAGACTTCATGGCAATGCCCAGAATTTGATCAGCATTAGTCACAAACGTATCTTTACTGAACTCTGAACCCATACACTCAAGATAACTTCCAGTCTGCGTGATTCTTGACTGTGAGCTGAAGTGGTGCTGTGCATTAGTAAGGCAGAATGCCAGCTCAGGGACTCTTCTGATTCCTATACCATGTGACAGAAGGCAAGAATTGCTTATCCTCTGCTTCCCAATTTCCAGAGTCACAGCTTCATTTTTTAGTAATCTAATAACATGCAAATAAAAAAAAATAGAGGCTGTAAAGAATTTCCCTAATTAAAGCTGCTTTTGTTGCCTGCCTCCAGCTAAGAGTTGTATCTAAAGGAAAAAAACCCAATCCTCATTTCTTAGGCCAGAATCAGGAGCTTATGCAGAGCAATTCAAGCAGTGTGTAGTCACCATATGCCCATACTCTGAAAAAAGCCTGCATGCAGGAAAAAAAGAAAAAAAAAAAGCCACTAAACACAGTTCCAATATCTCAGTTTAAGGTATATTGTACAAAGCAGTTTAACAGCTAAAACATTACTTGAGCTCAAGTGAAACCCTTCCCATCACCTTAAAGTTAATTCAGTCTTGTTTTTAATGATCTCTATTGGCTATGAGATTGTAAGACCACAGTCTCAAGGCATGAAGGTATATGCCTTGAATGGGCTAGCTACTATTTCAATAGCTACAGAGGAAATCATTATGAATCAGAGCCCACAGCTATAAGAATATAGCATAGGGTTTAGCCAGCAAGTACAAAACACATTTAATGCTGTCCTGCATCTTTTCCCTGTTACAAAAACCAGATTTCAGGATGCTTCAGTACCTTCTTCCATGCTATGAGTAGCTTGGATAAGAAGGAACACAAAATTTTGTAGAAACAACTAAATACAATTATCTGATCTATGCTAAAACTACTAGTGAATTCTCTAATTCCAAAGCATTTTATAAAATCAATTAATCGATCCATCAAATAAAATATTCCAGATGTAACAAAAGTTGTATTTGCACCATCACATTTGTAATATGCTGTGAATTTGACACAGAAAGATGATCTAAAGGGCTGTAGGAAAACACACTGCTCTAATTAAAACACTTAAAATTGTTTCATTGTTTCAACTGCAGCAGTTGCCCCTCTCCCGCTTAAAAAAAAGAGCAGCTGAATTTATGTAACTAAACAATACATCCATAATTTCTTAATTTTAACAGAATTTTGATGCAGAAAAGGTGTGGACAGACCCAAAGATTTTAGATTTTTCTTATCTTGTTTATAAGTTTTTAAGACAATTTAACTTTTTTTTTTTGTGCAAAGTAACTTATTTTACTCCTTAACTTGTTGCTAAGATCACTGGCATGCCAGTAACCAAGTACTGGATCTCGTGAATGACTGTAAATAATTCTCCACTAATCATCAGCTAGTCAACCAGTAACCATTAGCTAAACTGCAGTGCCACCAAACCATGTCTCTAATCTTAAGTGAGTCCCTTATCAGGGCCATCAACATGTTACTCCCTGACATGTGCCCACTGATGTGAGCTCCATGAAGCTATGAAACAGTATTTAAATACAGTGCCACAAAAGTTCACTGTGAAAGCAAATAAAAATTTTATTTACTTTTATTTTTTTTTCCTGCTGGAATACACAGCTTGCATTTACATTACTGTTTTAGCTTGGATCCTGAGAATGGTTTTGAAGAAACTTTACCAGTTCTCACTTATCATGATTCAATTTTAATTTCAGACTAACTGTAGTGCACAAATTAGACTTTTTTAGATGAAGCTACACTGAAAGACTCACTGATGTTCTCCCACTGCTAACAGACATCGAGGCCAATGGACCAGGTGAGCCAGGCTGGAGTAGATCATAACACATCTAATACACATCATGACACCCCAATAGCAGCTGTTCTGCTGTCCTACACTGCTGATCCTACTAGAATGTGCTATTTCTGCAGACATGGTCTCCAAAGCCAGAACCAACATGACCAATTAGAATGTATAAAGGTACATGGGGAGCACTGTGTAAAACACCTCTTTACAAGGATTGTAACACAGGAGAAAGCAGTAGGGGAACATGTCTGGAAAGGTTACAAAGCTTTTACAGAGGACACCATAAATACTAGCTTTGCCAGGATTTAGTCTTGAAGCTGTATTTTCTGAGGCCTTTTATCTGTAAGAATACATGCATAACAATGTTTTATACACAGTAAGAATTAACACACAAGATTGATTTTTTCAGTAAATTGAATTTGAAAGAAGCTGAGAAGCAGCACATTTATCTCCTGCTTAAGAAGAAATTAAACATAGTTATTTCCCACTCCATCTGTGGCCTTCCATGCTCTTTCCTTGTGCAACTAACAAGCCTTCTTACATGACTGATTTGTTGTGGTGGAAGACTGATTTTGTGTTCAGGAGTTAAAAGCACTGTGCTTGGGAAGTGGACCTTCTCTTCCCCAGGGCCACAGAAGCTGTGGCTGATAAGCTGAGATAATCACCATGACTTCAGGGGGAAAGATATATAAAATACCTTGTGTTAAAAAGAAACAGAAAATGCTGACAGGGCTCAGCAAAATTTTATCCCATTAGGCTTCACCTATACGTCAAACTGCTTGATACCATACCATAAATAATTACCCTTAGAATACATTTACACACCACTAATCTAGTAATAAGTAGTAATGAAATGTGAGTAAAGGTCACCTATAAAACAAATGAATGTTTATGATGCTATTGCAAAGAACTTCAACACACACATACACCCTGCCCTGTGCATCTGTACCACCTAAATCTTTGTTTTCAACATGTTTCTAACAAAACAAATAAATGACCCCATCATATCAGTCTAACTACAATGAGTCCTGTGTCCTCTATTGGCGTTCCTTGTGGATTTTTTTCCTGAGTAGGAGGGAAATAGTAGGTTCATATTATGATTAGGTAACTTTACTGTTATATTTCTTGGCAGTTTAGGTCAAGTTACTGTAACATTCAGTATCAATGGACAAAAAAAGTTTAAAATCTGTATTAAAGTATTTCTTCCACTTTGCCTTGTGCCCTTTTACTAGGACGGCAAGGGGTGACAAGGAGCACAACAATGATGAGATGAGAGGAAAAGATCTATAAAGGGATCCTGGAAGTGGAGTATGAAGTGCCATCATTTAATGACTTTACCCAGTTTGTACCCTTGACAAAAACCTGAAGAATTTGGACTGCTGAGTACATACCAGGCAATCTTTGCAGTATGAAAAGAAAAACTGATTCTGAAACTGAAGCAGAAGAGACGCATCTTGTGTCTTAAATGCCTTGAGAGGAATGGAAGTAGTCTTAAGATCCACCTAAGAAGCCTTGCTTTGAATGCGTACCAGATGCACTGAAACTGGATCACATTTCAGTTACCACAGAAGTGATGTAAAAATGGATCTTTTCTATTCTTAACCTATGAGTGACGCTTTACACCCACACAGTAGCATTTCCTTCAAAATACCAGATCAGAAATCAGAAAGTCTCCAATAGTTGCATCACACAAAATGTATTAACCCTGCAAGCTTCTTCAAACATTAAACTATTTTAAACTTTTGCCTATAATCTAATTATACCATATATTCAACCTGCCCTTCAGCAAAGCCACCAACATTTCACTGAAATGCTGTTTTTCATAGTTCCAAAGACTACTTGCTACAAGAAATTCAAAACTGTAATTTGTTTCTTTCAACACAAAATATCCACAGATGGGTACAGAAGTATGTAAAATTTAATTTTTACTCTCCAGTATTTTTGACTTTCAGGGAAGAAGTGATCTTTTTCCACTATCTCCAGATTTTGTCCAGAGGTCAGGCTGTACTTCTTTACCTCAAGCTCTTTCATAAGTGATGGCAGCACTTCTGAATTAAGCAAGTTCTCTGCCTGTATGAAAAAGACAAGTTCTGGAATTTTTTCTCCTTTCCTCAGTGTTGCACCACTCTCATGAGAAGTCCTCTCAAAAAAAAAAAAAAGAAATTAAGACATGCAGAGCAACACCAAGGTCTAAAACATATAAAAAATACTGATTTCACTTACATTTTGGGAGGCTGACAATTACTTCCCTGCTAAAAGCTGAAGTTGCAAGTGAAGTCAACCTTTGTATGAAGTCTCACAGAAAGATATTCCTAAGTCAAGTGCTAGCCTACATTTGCCCAGTATCAAAAGCAAAGAAATCTGTCAAAACTCTGAAAGAGCACTTTCTGCTAATGCTACACCAGATATTTTGAGACGGCTGCTACAAATGTATCAAAAATCCAAGTCTAAGTGAAATGCAAGTGCCACAGGGCATTGCAAAGGGCCTCACAACACAAAAGTCTGCATGGATTTTATCTGCAGCAGGCAGCCCTCAAATGAAAATGGTATTGCAGGTACAGATGAGGAATGTGCACCTTTATGTGTTTAAAACATAAAGCAATACATGGTGGAAGCTAAAAAAATTCAGGGGGAATGATAAATTACTGCCATATTGTGAACAGAAAATCTCTGAAAACAAATGAAAAAATTCACACTTATGGCATTCGTTTTAATATCAAGGCAGACTAATATCAGTCTAATCAAGGTAGACAGATACCTTGACCTACACAATCTGCAGACTGAGTAGATCAAAGTATTAGTAACACCCCACATTTGAGTGGGTTATGGCAGGAGCATCCGTGGCTTCAGTGGACCCCATTCACCTGCTATACCCGACTTCATGGAGTCAGCAATGCTTACTGCTGGCTGGCAGGCTCAGCAACCTTGCCAAGCCAAGAAAAAGTTTTCCCCTTTCCTTAAATGAATACTGCCATAAAAGAGGCTTATCTCTTTTGGCAAATGCTAACTAAAGAACATTTAATTCCTCTCTGAAGCCTTATTCAAGATTTAATAAATTTACTTGCTAACTCCCTACATGAAAACTCTCCCTGGTGAGCAGAGAACTAAATGATCCATCTGCACACTATAAAGAGCTGCTTTGCAGAATGGATTTCTGTGGTCAGAGAATAATCACTTAACATTTATTGCCTCCAAAAAGTTTTTTTTAAAAGCAAAAAAGATGACTGTTCATTCATGGACACTAGAAAGTTGCACAGCTTTTAATACTTGTCTTCACAACATGAGAGTCAATTTTGACTGCTAGCTCAGTCATTACAATGGCATCAAATACAATAAGAAACAATTCACTCTCTGATCCTTCTTCAGAAGCCTGACTTTTATATAACAGTATGGTTGTTAAAACATAATGGAATACAGTAACCTTTAACCACACCATCTAACCCTTTGTAACACTAGGAGGTATAGTGCAAATATATCTTTCCATACTAAACCAATCCAAATCCCAAATTCTCTTAAATCAGAATAAATCCCAGTAGAGTCACCAGAGATGCCATTCTTATGATAGACAGGGCAAATACAAAGAAGGAATATGCTTCTGGCTTTCCTCAGTATCTACCTGCTATATTTGATTTCACTGTATTTTGTTTTCACACTATATGGGTGCACTATTAAGACACTGATAATATGAATAATTTTTTTTTTTCAAAATTGAATAGGAACTATCAGACTATAGGATCTCACATAACTGTGTTTGATGTTTCAGAAATAACCCTCAATCAGCAAGCCTTTTTTGGAGAACTTCTGTTACCACTTATTGTAGTGCTAGTTTCAGGACTACCCAATGCAGAAAGCAAACTCTTAACCTGCAAATTCACTTTAGGTTCTTTTTACCAATCTTTCTTTACCAAGAAAGGCATTTCCAATCTTTTCCTTGAGAACATTTCAATGACAGAACTGTTGAAACAGAGCTATTTGCTAGCTTTATATTCAAAAACTCAGCTGAAACTTCAAAAGCAGTGCAGGCCAAAGATTAAAAAAAAAATAAATCCCAAGACAGAAATCTAAGGGAAGGATTTAATCAAAGTCAAGACAGTCAACCATTTCAAGAGGGAAAATTTGCATGGTGAGAGGAGAAACTGAAATCCTTCCCTTTTTTTCCTTCTTTGACCTTTCACACTTTTTGTATCTGTTCTGAAAAAATACCAGCAGCAAGAGTCCCTCTGCTGTGGCACCCATATGATCCCCCAGACACTAACACACAGGAAGGGCTAGGTACTTGCTCAGAATAGGAAGTTATCAGATCACCCTGCAGAGGTAGTTTTCTGTCCTCCCACATACATGCTGTTCTATTTTCAAAATAGTCTTGTGCACAGAATGTCTGAATGGGTCTCAAGACAAGCTGTGGTCTGAGTGATGTGTCTGAGTTCCTAATACTGACCCATCAAAATTGCTTAAAAAGGCACTAGTGTCTGGCATCAAACTCTACGTAAGGGGACTGTGGGGGCAAGGGTACCCCTTGCATTTGTTTCTGTGCATTGCATGTTTAAGACAAATTTCTCCACACTTTCCACCCTAACCAGGAACCTATAGATTCATGTTGAAAACAAAAATAGGCCTGTATGCATGTAAAGCTGGAAATTTAACACCCATCTCTACCAACTAAATTATCAGGTAGCAAACTAGCACTATGAAACCAATGACTGGATGTATAGGATCATTTTTGAAGAAAGGTTGTACATTCCCTAAACATTTCCCTGAATTTGTGCTATTCTCTTTTTTTCAGCTGTTTTAAATCTGTGAGGTTACACTGCAGAGTCCATCATTTATACAATCTCCAAGTACTGATGAAAGAGACCTTTCAGAGTAACATTAAAATTCCAGTCAGCACTAGCGTATGTTTAACATTTCACTGTTTTAATTCAATTTTTGAACCATAAAGTGACAATGACCATTTAAAGTGGTCAGGAATGTAGGGGCCCACATACTCTCTGAATAAGCAAGAATAGACCTGTAAGTTTCAAATGCATCACATCAAACCATCTCCCACACAGAAGAAACACAGTGGTGCAGGTAACTAAGGTAATGTACAAAATCAGTTGAAATTCTAGACACTGCCTCCAAACCATGGAATTTCAGTGACAGATTTATTCTAAAGCAGAAACATCCAATATCGAAGCACAGCATAATGATGTTCTGACCAATGCTGTGAACTCCATCAACTACAAGATACCAAAGCTACTGCCCTCACTAAAACACATTTTTCTCAATCTCCTACTTGGGCAGCTTGGGCAGTTTATATCAAAATGTTTAAAGAGCCCTGACTGATTAAGGATCTTGCACACTATGGCTTCACCAGAACAGAAGCAGGAGGAAACTGGCACAGGCTTTCATGCCAGCTCTTAAGCAACAGAGGTAAGTAGCAGGTTTCCAGCACACTCAGATTTCATTAAGTTTCCAAAAGTTCATGATGCCTCATGTTTTCTCTAGCTAGAGGAATTCAGAAATTGAGACCAAGGACTGAAAAGAGCTAAGTTTTTTAATTATGTGAGCTATTACAGCTAGCATCTAGTAAGACGATTACCATATGTACACTGGATTTAGCTTTTACAGAAAAATTACTTGGCATGTATTGACTGACTCAAGTGGAAAAAAAAGAATTATGAAATCTGATTGTCTGAGCTCCTCAGCAAAACAGCTAGAAGTTCCATTCATGTATAGAAAAAGCAAAATTAAAGGAAAAATAAAATGATCAAAAATTTCAGCAAAGCTCACATCATCAAATCTTCCAGACTGATTTTAAGTTTCAACTTCTCATCAAATTAATCTATTTCATAACTTAATACATCAAACTGTATTACATATTATCTCAAACAGCTCCATTTTTTAGCAAATTTACCACTTTCTTCCATTTTTTGAATGATAAGCTTTTTTATTTGTTTACACAATATTCCATTATATTATGATGATGTTAGTCATCATATGAGAAAATTGGCAGTTGTAGCCTATGTTTTCTAAACAGGAAAATATTGCCAGATGAGGTCAAATGACTCTGAAAGACAACAGATCTTTTAAGAAATGTGTTTAGTTCACACATCAAAGGGAACTCGTTCCATTTCAGAGGCTTAAAACACCTGTAAGTTACATAGTAAATTTCAATCTCTATTCCTTGACATCACCTAGAAAGCACTGTCCTTTTCAAAATACACATTATTAAAATTTTAAAACTGTAATTGCAACTTTAAACCTGTCTGTCATTTTGTCCACAAATTTACTTATCCTTCTAAGAATTTAATTTTTAATACTTTGGGTGGTTTAATGTCTCTTGAACATAATTTTTTAAAAAGGTATTAAAACCCCCCAGCAATCTAGAAGAATCACATTGGTTTTCTGCTACAGTAAGTATACTGCTTCAGTGTCTTTAGACTGTGAAGTCTGACTGCAGATTTACAGGCAATCAATTAAAGTACAGTAAAGCATTATGAAAGCAATAGATCATAGACTCCAGAGAACAGCCTGGACTGGAAGATTAAAGACCATCCGCTGCCCCCCAAGTCCCAACCCTCCTCCTAACACCTTCCACCTGACCACATTGCCCCAAGTCCCTGCCAGGGATGCGGCAGCAGTAACTTCCCTGTGCAACTTGTTTCAGTGCCCCACTATCCTCAAAATAAATTATTTCTTCCTAATACCCAATCTAATTCAACCTTCTTTCAATTAAAAGCCATTCCCCTTTGTCCTATCTCTACCTGCCCCTGCAAAAAGTCCCTTTCCAGCCTTCGTAGGCACCCTTGTCTGTGATACCAGCATTAGTTAATCAGCAAAAAAATCAGAACTTCACATTAACATATTAACTCTATCCTTATCTATTAACTCTTATCCTATCAGCTGCCCAGCTGAGTAACTTCCAATAGTTCAGCTGTTGCTTGGATCAAGTGCTTATTACCAGTCTGCACAGATGAAAATAAAGTTAATCACTGGAACATCAGAGTCAGTCCAGATCTATCACACGGATAAGGGACAAAACCTCTGCTGTACAGGGCAGAGGGAGACTGAAATAGTGCGTTTGTTCAGCCATAAGAAAAGAGACATCTCCTTGTGGCCGTAGTGGTCTTCCACTACTTATACGTGAAGAAACAGAAGACAGGCTTCAAGGTGGACAGTGGCAGCTTGAGAAGCCTCAGTCAGAAGTTAAAAGGCAGAAAACACCGATTAAATATATAAATACAATAAAGCCACGCAGGTGGTCCAACACTGGATCAAAACCCCAGTGAATCTGAATGCCCATCCTTTGAGATCCCCAGAACACAACTGGTCCTGACCCTGCAAAACTCATGCCTAGCTGGTTCTGCTTTGAGCAGCTGCATTGTACCAGATGGCATCCAGATATGTCTTGTCATCTACATTACTTTAAAAGTCTCTAGCTTCAGATGGTGATGAAAAGCAAACTGCAACTGACTTTCCTGTATATTCTTCCCAGTAACCAAAAATGATAAAAACATAAAACAGAAGTTAAAATAATGACACAAATATTCACCACAGTACAAACCTTCTGGAAATTCTAATAGCTTCTTATAAAAATCAAACCTCAAATTCTTGGTAAGAACATGCCATGAACTGTATCACGTTGAGCTCTCTTTCCATTCCCTTATTGACTTTTCCCAACAAGAACACAGGAAATACTTGAAGGATCATCTAGAATGTAGTTCTCTAGAGGGTGTTGCCAGGATTACAACATGTAGCCCCTCCTGCTCAGCCAAATTAATGTCTCTTTACCCCCCAGATACAACACAAACAAAAGCTTTGAATGTGCTTAAGAACACCGAGTATTGAAACAGTTCTGTTAAGAAATTATTTTCCATGCTGTAATAAGACTTCTTAGAGCTAGCTGACTAATATAAAGATGTTTGTTATGTCCTATGTGACCACGTGTCTGAACACATTTGCATCTTGATGGAGGCACGCATGTTGCATAAGGTATAATATATGCAAGCCTTCTGTACTCCTTTGTACACTCTGCATAATCTTCTACATCAGAATGATACGCACATACCAAATTCTACCACAGAAAACTAAAAGAACAAAAAAATTAACTGAAATATTACCTCCAAACAGCTAATAGCCACTGTCAGACACAGGGTCCTCACACTCACCAAAACCAATCCCTTAGTAAGACTAATGCTTTCTCTGGACCAGTGAAAGCATCTACTGCACCGAAGGTAACAGCCATAAAGCCATGGCCTATATGTTGTTACAAGCCTGAACATTCTGAGTCACCTTGAATTATGACAATAAATCAGGGCCCACATGGTATTTTCAGGAAATCTCTTTATGCAACTCATTTTAATTCCCTTACTGGGAGACATTGGATTTTCATGAGTTATGGCACTGTTTATTTTTTAGCAGTAGGATCAATGAGTGGAAGATCTAGTACTTCTGCTGCAGGCAAAAACAAAGCCACAATATCTAATTGCAATATCCTCAGGAATCAACAAACATATACACAGTGAATTCACGAGTTTTTAAACACCTCTGTGAATATCATCTTAGAAACTTGGCATTAGTCTACCTGGATAGCAGCAGCTTCTTGTTGGCATGTATATATATACCTATATGTGTGTGTGTGCATATTTGTGCTTATATGCAACAAAATACCTTAATAATTTCCTGGTTTTCTAATGATGTACTGTACTACTTACTTCCCAGTGAAGTTTTATCAAAATGAACTTGCTCTAAATGTAGATACTTTGATTTTTATTGGAAAAATCCCTTTTTCAGGGAAGTAATCCCATTACATCTTTGTATGTCTCAGGCTATGAGACACAATCCTGACACCTGACCTTTCTGGAGATCTTCCCATTGGCATTTCCTGGCTAAGTTATTTGTCACCTGAGTGACCTCAGCATTGTCTCAGGGTTGTCCCTGCAGCTCCAAAGGAGTGCTGTCACATGGTCTTGGATACCCTGATTTGTAGGGGGAAAGAATTTGTAAGCATGGAATCACACATTTCCTTCAGTGGCCATCCCATTTCTTGCTCCTGTGAAGACTTCTGCAAAGGTCTCAAATTTGACTGTCAGTCTGTTCATCCAGTTCATTTTACACAAATTATTTTGTAAAAACTGCATCCCAAAAATACATTATAATGTGACAGTCTGTCTTCACCTGTGCTTGAGACATCAAAGCAAAAAGGAGTTAGAACCTACACAGGGGAAGCAGGAACAGCCTCCAATGTTCTTCCCATACTATGAAAAATAGTCACACATTTGAAAGGCGATTCCACTAGTGGACATTGAAATGGTGACATTATATACAAAATTATAAAAAGACAAGACAATAAGCAACCAAGACAATTTAGCAAGGGATGGCGCAGTAGGTATTTTAGAGATGCTTACACATCGTGCCCACACATAGCCTGGCTAGAAGCATCTCTGGAAGGGTAGTCTACCCTTAAGTATTAAAGAATGTTCAAACTCGCAGTTGTGCTTAGACTTTAAAAATTAGCTTCCTGCTCAGCTTTTGACATATTCAGAATAGCAAGTGACACAGAGCAGCAACACAAAAGCTTACCCCTGACACGTGGCAAATATCTCCAAACGACAAGAAGGCAAGCTGTTCAGGAACTAATTAACAAGTTCCAACAGAAGCATGGCAGCAAAGGAGGAGCAGCACAGTGTGCCACTGAAAATCCACAGGTTCAAAAGACAGACAATAAAAACAAAAAGCCATTGTGCAAAAAAAAAAAAAAAAAAAAAAACTAGTCAAGCACTGTAAGCCTACATTTTTTATTACGACAAGAAACATAAAAAGGAAGCCACTTGAAGAAAGGTCCTGCTTTCCTTGGCAAAACAAAGGAATCTCTACTGCCGTGTCCAGTGTCCCATCAAAAGGAAAACACCAGTTCCAAACATGTACATACCCTTTTGCATAGTCTTGCTGAGGCATGCCAAAATTCCACAGGTCTTGAGTGCAAACAATCATTATTATTTTAATTTCATCAAGTAAGAAAGTACCCCATATCCTATATTCCTAACTTATTTTTCCCATTCTACTCTAAATTCAGTGTTGTTGAAAAGATGTATTAAGGAGCAGTAGCAGACATAGCTTCTAACTGTTCCACTAACTGCACTACAGAAATTTTGTCAAGTCAGTTTACTAGTCATAATTTACTACTAGACTCATTAGTAGTATCAACAACATCACAAACATCACACCATCATTTCTAGAGATAGTGTTGGCTGTTGATAATATGTAGGAGAACCTTCCTACTTGCTAATCCATTTCTGTGGCAAGCCTATCCTCCATTATCTTGCAGGTTTTCTGCACCAAATTATCCATGATAAATTTACTCCTGCAAAAGCAGATTTCATATTATTGTCCATGTCTCCTACTTGCACAGTTTCTGATACCATTACATACAATTCCTTCAGCTTAATACTGGCAATTCTGAAGTTGGATTCACTGTAAAAATCCAGGAAATATACAATGTGGTTTTCTCAGTGTGTCAGATCTAGTGATCTTGCCAGAATAAAACCAAATATTGGAGCTTCTTATGACAAGAAGAAGAGGAAAGCATAGCTATTAGACAGCTGAACAGGAACCTCTGGCATTGCAACACTGAGCACTGTGAAGATATTTAAGATTCCTCCAGGTTCATGTGCTATTGGCAACTTTAGGGCAACTGCTTCCCAGTTTCACAGGTGTAGTCAGCTTCTACCAAAAACCAAGATACAGCCAACATTAGCTTTTAGCTACAGATTTACAGTGACTGGAAGCTGAAGTCAGAATGAAGATTAGAAAGAAGAGTAAACAGAGCAAAAACACATTTTCTGAAGAGCTGCAGACTGGGAATTATTAAACTGGCTGCATAATAAGTGTAGATTATTTTTAGTAAATATTTTTCATTTTACTCTGCAGCAAATGGAACCATCTAAAAAGACAGAACGTAACTCTTACCTTCCTAAAAACTAGAGCCATGAATACAGAAATTAATAGCATTTTTTGGTATGAAGATACACATTGTTCCTAAATTAAAGAAAAACACCAACAACTAAGATAAAATATTATCACCACCATTCTGTGTTCCATAACCTGCAACAGCTCAGGTACCCTTTAGTAACACACTAGATTTTCAGTGGACTATGGCACCTATGCCAATTAAAAAAAAAGTTTTGAACCACTGGCTTGGCAGCCTGGCAACTGCCAAACCTCAGTCATATCCAATTATTTTGAGTTCCCTATGCCACACTGTCATCAGGCTACACTACCCAGAAACATGCTTCCATGGTCAAGGCACAGAATTTGAAAGAATTTAATTTTCTTCCCAGATTTCCTGCATGGTTTCTATGGCTTAACCTTGCTTCACTATCTCACCAGGTTTCCCTGAAGGCCTGTCAGTATCTTTGAACAGATTAGAGTAGCTACCTACAACTGCTGTTGCGTACAGACATTGACAGGTGCTTCTCAATTGTGGTAAAGTTTTAGACTGTGGAGAGATGCATACTACATCAAAATTATTTAGGACAAGAAGTGACTCTGGTTTTCTCTATAACATCATAATAGACAATTTAAAATATAATTTCTTAAGCTTTGAAGTTCATTGTAGCACATTCTGAAAACATTCTGAGTACAATTTATGAATCCAGTATTTGTCAAAACTCAAGGGAAAACATTGTTCACTAAGACTACTACAAAGGTGTTTTTTTTTTCCAGCTGTGAAACTAAAAAAAAAAAATAAAATCAGGATTCCGCATTATCAGTGATACTCAAAACACTCTCTTAGGGATTACTACATAAAAATATTGGGAAATTCAAGTCCTTCTGCCCTTCCCAATTGTTTCCTGGCAAGGTTTACCTTCAGACCACTCTTCTGTGTTCAGAAATAGTGTAGTTACAGTTCACTCTCTTAAGAAACTAAACCACATGAACTTGCATAAAACCACAATACAAAACTTAGATGTGGCTGTTTATGTGGGATAATAGTAAAAGCACAAACCATACCACAGTCAGCGTGTCCTAAAGCATTTCTTGTCTTAGGCATTATAAAAATAAGTGCCTGTTATGTTCAGTCATAAAAAATAATTTGTCAGTAATACTCACCCCTGCAATGCCTGCAGAGCCAACATTGCTAAGAACCTAAGCTGAATTCTATTCCTTCTTGGGCATGACCAAATTATTTACTAAATTCCAGTGAGCTGAAGCAGAGGGATTGTTCATGGAAAGCTTACTGTACCAGTGTGGGAAAAAGATTCAGCTTGACTCTCTGAACACAGAGGGAACTTGTAGAGCTGGCAACTGGAAGTTTGGAAGTGATTCCTAGCAAGACTCAACCACTTAATGCACAATTTAGTGATTAACAAACAACTCTAGGGTAAAACAGGTTTTTGAGCTGTCTCAGAGCATCCTTCAGAAGGAAAGCTTTGCTGGTCTTTTTTGGCAAAGTTACAAACACACCAATACCAAATAAAAATCTTACTCCCTTTATCATTTTTTTTTCCTTTTCACTGGTGAATAATGTGAGCTAGCTAATTCTGGAGCACTAAATTACATAAATTATTATGCTATGTGAGGTACTGTAGGGTACCTGGTCACTTTTCCTATCATATAAAGATAGGTAAGACTAAGGTGCAAGCTCTCCTGTTTTCTGACTGAACAGAGTGAACAGTATTTACACTGCTGTTCTAGTTTAGAGGCACTGAGAAATTGACAAAGATATTGCAAAACATGATTTTGGTGGTATGAAACATGCTACTAGTATACAAGGAGAATAAATTGTACTGTCTCGGGGGATGATCAAGACACCCTCACATTTGTAAGCTATTGCAGCATATGTTTTGCAGCACTTATGTCACATGAATACTGGTCTCTTCACAAACCCTTCTTATTTCATAATCTCATTAGATACAAAAAAGCTGTTTACAATGAGCTGTTTACAAACAACCCCCCAAAATAAACAAATCCTCCACCAAACAAAAAACAATGTAATCCAGAATTAACATAATCCATTTAGAAATCCAACTAGAATAAATTTTTGCCTCAACCCAAGATGAACTGCCTCCAAAGAAAATCATGATGCTTATACACATGCCCCATTGAAACTACTAATAAGCCTCCAAGAGTACCTTGGCAGTCAGCAGGATCCCAGGGAAGCACCAAGGAAAATACTCTGGCAGTTTGGTTTTGCTGTAATCAAACAAATTATCCCAAAATACACAAAAAAGAACCTAAAGCAAACAAAAAAATCCCACTAACTAACCAACAAGAAGAAAACCCCAACAACAGGGAAAACAAAAAATCACCACCACCAACAGCAAAAAAACTCCAGCCAAAGCCCCCCCCCCAAAACCAACAAAAAACCCCAACCAAAACAGACAAAAATAAATCAACTAAATACCAAAATCCAACCCACCATGCAACAAATATTTTCACAAATCAAAAAGAAAATCTTTGCTATGTGGAAGGACCTGAAGTTTACAGTCTGCAGAAATCCCCACAGGGCTCTGCTTTTCAACCACTTAAACAGCTAGAACACACCTATCTTCATGCCTTAGTTTTTTGTAAGGTTTTAATCTAGGTGTGCATGTATGAAAAGGTGCAAACTTCCTCTTCCTTGTCTTTTATGCGTAGGAATATTCATCTCTTTTATGAAAATGTTGGCATTTTATTCCTGAATTTAAAAGAGCAGACGAATCTCAGTGATGTGAGCTGCATGGCACATGTTTTGTTCTTTAGGGGTAGGACCATGCAAAGAGGCCTCAACTGAATAGTTTCTAGTTTC
This sequence comes from Cinclus cinclus, assembly GCF_963662255.1. Taxonomy (NCBI): domain Eukaryota; kingdom Metazoa; phylum Chordata; class Aves; order Passeriformes; family Cinclidae; genus Cinclus; species Cinclus cinclus. The sequence goes on along the minus strand of NC_085084.1, from coordinate 42,627,380 downwards.
CCAGCAGTTTAATCCATGCCTTAATCATGAACACATATTTAAAAGGTTTTAAAATAGACTTTTAAAGCAATAATTAAGTAACTCACACACAAATCTAATTTCTTTATTCCCTGAAGTACACACATTGCAGCTTCTTTCCTTCCTCCCTCAAATTTTCCTATCTTTGCATTATGAACCCAAAAGTAATTTCATTTTCAAAGTTTAGTTCTGATATTAAAAAGAGAAAAACATTCATTGATATTCTTCCACGGAAAGTAAAAGGCCTATAAGCTCTTCTACTGCTACTCTGTGGATCAGCATGCCTATTCTTGTGTTGGCATTTTTCTACTCTTCTCAAGTTCAACAATGCCAAACTGCTGCCACAAATGCATGCAATCCAGTATGCTGCATATGTGCACATGCATGTACATGCATGTGTGCTCACATATCCTAGCAGATCTCTTTGGAATTGTGCCTGGCAGGATCTGTTCTCCCATTTTAACAGTAATCCATTATTTGACCACCATCTGAGAGCCTAGGAATTAAATGGTGTTTTAGTGACTGCAGTACAACATGCTGTACTTAAAGCAATATTTGTTCTAAACAGTTAAATAGGACATATCAAATACAGTCTAGTTTTCCAAGAAATCTACTTTAAGTGGATTTTAGCTTGTAAGCCACTACATTTGGAATATGTACCAAATACTATACTCCGCTGATACAGAGCTCCAATTCCCACCTGATCAAAGGCATACGTGCTTTCTTTAAGAAATTTAATCCCCAAAATCATCAGCTTTTCAGTTCCCAAATTAAAAAAGCACACCAAAAGGTAAGTTTTACTCAAATATACATAATGAGGTGACAATTAATAACTACATTTTACGCAACTGTCTTTCTTAAAACTGACTGTGGTATCACCTCTAAAATTCTATCATTTGGGTGTAATTGACAATTACCATCTATTCATAAATTCTGTTGGAAGTATTTTCCTCCATTTTATTCAAATTAGGTTAATTTTTCACTACATCATCCTGTATGTCCCAATTTTTCTGTTCTTTCCTAATTTCCTAATTTAAGGTCACAGGCTCTGAAGCCACTGATGGACCACCATGCAGCTCTCCAAATAACCTGCCCGGTATCTTCCAGCTGTAAAACAAGAATTGTGATGTTGAACCTTCAAATGCATCATGCCTGAACTGCAAAAAAACCCCAGAACTCAGCATCAGTGACAGAACTAGAGGGTTTCAGCAAAGGCGAGACTTGAATTTACTTGGAGCTGTCTGAGGCCAGATTGAAAGAATGTTGAATTTCCAGAGCATTTACCTACACTCAGCAGTCATGACATCCAGCCTCTGGGAAATGTTTTTACTTTTTAAGTGAGTACAACACTTTCAAAGGTCACAACTCCTTGTAACAAACTTGACATACAATGCTCTGTGTTACACCATATCCCACTCAGAGAGGTGGACGTGAACCAGAGGGAATGCAGACATTGATAAGCAACAAGCAATAAATATTTCCTCCTACATGCACTATGATGAGATGAGCTCTGTACTTCTGGTCCACAGATGGAAACCTACAGCTGGCTGAACAGTAGAGCATGAAATGCCACCCTATGTCAGCAAAGAAAATCTGGTCCAGGCGAACTAAAAAAGAAAAATCACAATTTGCTCTCAATTTCTCAATCTCTGGAGATAAGGCAGCCACATACCAACTAGAAACCATCTTGTGCAAATTAGAAACACATAAATTGTAACGCAGTCTTGCCAAAGATAAGGCAACATTGAAACAATCTCATTTGAGAGCATCCGAGTACCAAAATTTATGAACTATGAAGTAGGTAGTCCTTTACAGTATACTATCAAGCACCGAGGGCTCACCCTGAATAAGTTATACTATACGCCAGAGAAAAGCAATTATTAAGACCCTCTCTATGCTAAAGAACATATTATAAACCCAGTATCTTCCAAGCCTGAAGGAGCTGAATTTAAAACAGTAAAAAAGATAACGTAGTCTAAACTATATTTAAAAATTCCAGGTGAGTCTCATCTCTTTTCATGTTAAGCACTTTCAGAGCATGACACACTAACAAATCACTCAGTGTTACACATTCATTTGAGACAGAAAACACGAAGAGATGGTATCTTTCCTTGACTACAGTTAACTACAGCTCTCTTGAGGATACATCCAAGTAACTAAAAAAACCCCTAAAATAATTTGACAAAAAAAAATACCTGATGGGTTCAGAGAGTCATCACTTCCCTGAATCTGCATCCAAATGCAGTTAACAGCTTCAGCTTTTCTGCCCTGCCTCCATACTTCTTTCTCCTCACTCTGGAGAATATCCTCCTGTGGCAGGATATTAACCCAGAGTTACAGAAGTCAGCATTTTAGAGTGATCAGCTAAGCCACTCTGAAGACAAAAGCAAGAAAATAATTGCCAGGGATTACCTATTAAAGTAATGGTTTAATGGATATCTTACAAAATCAGGATCTTTGAGAACAGAGAAGAATAGCATTATTTTGAGTAAATGGGAACTTTGGTACTGGAAGTATCTCATGTGCAATTAAGTGTCATGACAGGAAATGCAGAACTAGAGGTTTAAGGAACAGCCTGAAAAAGGAAAACTTTCAGCATTGTGGAATACTGATGTTGGGAATTGAAAATATAAGTACAGGCAAATACCTTTAAAAGAGCAACTTAAAAATATGCATTTTTTGAGTTGCGTATTGGTCTTAAGAATTATTACGAACAGAATATCTGAGATCCACTCCAGAAAAGTTACAATAAAAATACAGTAAGATATCAGCAGAGGAAGCTTCTAGTCTAAATACTCCCTTTCATATCAAACGCAGTAAAAGCCAAAAGTCTGAACGCTTAGCTTCAGGGCAACGACTGACTATTCACTAACACAAAGCATACTTCCAAATGGTGTCAGTGAAAGTGCACATCTCTCAGGCTACGTCCAGATTATCCCTGCCTCTAGCTATTGGCAAGCAGAAATACCCTTAAATCTTCATGCTTCTCCATCTCCCCTGCTCTGACATAAAAAGCAGAATGGGATAAAACTGACAAACATTAGAACTAAGGCACACCAAACATACCAGGGCTTTATAGCTTCACGTTCCATCAAAAAAAAAAATTAAAAAAAATCACAGAACAATTATGAAAAATTGCACTGTAAATGCTTCACAGCACAGTCTCCAACAGTGACTGCAAAACTATCAACTTTTACTAGGCAGCATCAACTAGTTCTTGTGGAAGCTCCTTTTGTCAGTGACTCATACCAGGGTTTTGCTCTTGAAAATGTCTTCTCACTGAAAAATTTGGAGATTTAAGAGAAACAAGAAACAAGAAATTCAAGGGCTCTAGCACTAGTGTCCAGATCAACAAACAGCACAATCTACTTTGTGCCCATGTTTAAGTGGAAAGCCTGAGCTCTGTGGAGCCTGTAGATATTAAAAGCATATTACATCCTTCTTCAAGTATGTTGATAATGGCAAGACACATTCTCATCAACAGAAAGCTGGCATAATTCTTGATTCCAACCTCCTCCAAAGAGCTATTTTCCATGTCATCAACTAGTATTATATTGAGTAAATAGCAGCAATGCAGCTAATGAAGGGCTAAAAATTTCACAGCTGTAATAAAAGCCATAATTTTCATTCAGGTGTTTATACATAAACACATAATGCTTTGTTTTCTTTGTAAACATTTTAATACTTGAACATCAGAAAAAATATTTTAAGATATGTGGCGGCTAATTTAAAGGTAAAGGAAAAGCCAAGAGCAGCTCTATCAGGCTGAAAGCCATACCAGCAGATCAGGTTTTATAAATAAAAGCCAAGCACTTTGCTGCTTATTTGATTCTGCCCCCTTTGATAAGGTGTTCCCTCAAGCTACTTCTAACAACAGCACTGAATAGGAAAAAGAAAGAATTTCAAGCATCTCAACTGGCACCTCAAAATGTAACTCAGTAGGGTAACTCTGAAATCTGGGGGCTCTCTAACGTTGTCATCTTTTACCTAAGTCTTTCACAGGCTAACTGAATGCCGTAGACTGATGAAATTTAATGAAAAAGAGAGTCTGAGTTTTGGATATTTTAAGCTGGAAGCTGCACTTGCACAGAGCTGTTGTATTGAACACAGAGCTTGAATCAGTACTTCTTCAAGCAGCAAGGTCCTATGTGTACCTGCTGGGGGGGTGATCTATTCTGCAGTTGTAAGGCACAATGAATGCTTAATTCTCCTTTTTAAGAGTTGCAAAAATTGCACTGTTAGATGTATCCTTAGCTGTATCTATGACTCCTTCTCCAGGAGGGAAGCTAGGGCTGACAATATCCATTCATGTGTAATTTCCTTAAGTGAATCAGGTTTAAGGATAATTTATGGCTTCTGTAGCATCCAGCATTGCAGTTACACAGCATTATGCACAGGGTTTTTCCTGCCTCTCTTTTAAGACTGGCTCCCCACTCCAAATACCTACCTGTTCATCCTCTTTCATACACCAAAAGTGACACTAAACAAACTTCACTTTCCAAACCACTTTAAACATTTATGGCATAGCATGCAACCAAATTCTCACAGCCCCTTGAAAAAATACAACATGGAAATCATCTAAACAAGAGACAAGCAACAAAACATCTACAGATTAACCAGGGAAGGAAGCCTGGAGCCAGACATAAGAAAGCATAGTTTATTCTTTTGTAGCAGAACAGTAATTTTACTTCAAGGTCAAAACAAACTGAAAAGCTCAGCTGTACTGACCTTTGGCCCAAATCAGGTGGGAGTGCACCAGATCATGACCAAAGGCTTCTCACACCAAAAATTAACTTTGCAAGTTAAAAATGGACAGACCAAGAAGAAAGCAGTATAGGAAAATAACAGATTCCTGGTGTAGGCAACAAACTTAGCCTAAGAAAGAAACCATGGACATTTTCTCTGAAAACCTGCAAGCTTTCTAAACTTCTGTTATCAAGTAATGCAGCTGGCAGTGGGAAATTGGCAGAGTTTAGTGAAACATAGCAGTGGATGACATGGTAACACAGAGGAAGCATGAGAAAAATTACTGCACTGGGAAATGCAAAATCAGCTTCCAGAACCTATTAAGGGTATCAGTGGGAGGTGTAAGAAAACTGGTGCAATCACAGAAAGTGCTACTTCTCCCAAAACAAAGGTCAGATCATAAGAAGCTGAATTCAGGCTTAAACCACCGAGAAAATCTGGGACACAGTTATTAATAGGTTAGTATCTCCTCTTTGGTATCATGGAAACAGATATGAAAGTAAGATATAAAGTTCATTGTGGCGAAATATATTCTGAGTAATAAAAAAAAAAAAGTAGAGGGTGATACAAGAATACTCTCCCTTGGCTTTTGTTTGGATTCTACTATGGTAAGAACATTAGGCTATTAAGATGCCACCGTGAGGAACATGCTTTGCTCAGCAGCATCCCTAATTAGTTTTGTTGCTTTGAATACCTGCTTTCTTCATTTTATCACTCTATTTCAGAGCAGCTTAGAGACCCAGCTTCCAAAGTGTGCCTTCAGTGATCCGGAGTACTGCCATTTTGGATACACCAAGTGAAATATTTAGCAACCGAGGTAACATTTAGGAGCTAGAGTAGAACACTGTTTTCCAAAACAGCTGTTTTATTTCACAGCAGCAGGGTGCATCCGGTTAGCATTGATAAAAGACTAAAACCTGTGCCATGATACATTTCACTAAAAGATGATGGCAACACTTGTACACTGTTTTTGAATTAAGGAACCTCAAAGAACACTATTATATAACTGCAACATTGTTACTGTTCTGCTCTGGGGTATGCTTTTAGAGAAGTAATGTGTTCTTATTGCTCTTCCATAAAACTGACAGGACTCATGCATGCACAGTTCTCATGCTAAGTGCACTATAGCTGAAAAGAATAGAGATGCTGTATCTGACCATTTCAAATACAGTACACTAGAATTTTGCCAGCAGAAAGCAGAGACAATTCTGGCATCCTTAATTTCAGGAGAATAGGAAACTGCTTAGATCAAGGAATGCTAAAAATATCACAGAAACATGCAACTATTAAGACTTTCTTTTCATTTCCTCCTCTAGCAAAGAGGGTTAACATTTATGTCAATATCCATGACATTAAAGGTGCCTCAGATATCAGCATCTGCCAAAGATAATGAGAAAAAAAAATCATTTCAGAGAATACCCCCTTGGCAGAAGGAGGAGACCTATGAGACACAGGGGAGAATGGAAGCAGGTTACTACTACTTGTGCTGACAGCCAAGTTCCCTCCCAGGCTGCCTCATCCTCCCAAGTGCCCTTACACAACAGGCATGAGGCCCTGGAACAGGATGGAGAGACAACTGAGGATGTGGACAAGGTCTTCCTGCTGTGCAGATCCTCCTTTCTCTGCTGAACCCAAGGAACACATGAAGATGTGTCAGGGAAGGTGTGGGTTAGATACAGGAAAAGATTCTTCACCAGAGGGTGGCTGGGCACTTGAACAGGCTCCCAGGGAAGTGATCACAGTACCAGCCTGACAAGAGTTCTAGAAGTGTTTGACAATGGTCCTGAGGCCACAGAGTGAATTTTGGGGCTGTCCTGCACAGGGCCAGGAGCTGGACTCCATGATGGCTTTGGGTCACTTCTGACTCACGATATTCTATAATAAATATAAACTTTAAAACAGAAGAAACATTCTAAGCATTTATCAGAACAAGTAGCAAATTAACTTCCTGATTTCTAGGTCTGTTTTGAGAGGCTGGGGATTGTTGGTGTTGCTACAAGACCATGTAAGTCCTTCCACACAAGAAGGCCACTCAACATGTAGTGGCTGAACATGAAATGGCTGGGACACTGAGGCAGGCCATGTAAAAGTTGAGATGCAGGAGTTAAGGTGAAAGAAGGCACGTGAAAGGAACGAGACTGGGCAGATCAGGCGTTTCTCCTTAGAAACTGGACTCAACTGACAAGCTGAATGCACAGCAGGGGACAGACACCTAGCTTTTATCCAAGTCTGCTTGTTTCACTTAGTTTATGATACAATGGGGAAATAAGTAACAGTATTTTGAGACTAAAAACTAGCACGTTTTTCATCTCTAGAAGATGCAATCATACAACACCTGCAGAGACAAGGGAAGCTGCTTCCTTATCACTTGTCTCATGTATCGCTTTGCCTCAGAACTACAGTACATGCTTTGCTATTTGTCAGAAATGCAAAACATTCCTGTACTGACTCAGAGGTTTAAGTGTCTGAGTAAATACTCCACTTAGTTTAACACAGCATGGCAGAACAATGGCTGTACAATACAACACAGCAAAAATGAGATGAGTTACTGCAGGGAAAGGACAACTAAGCAAGTGCCTTTCATCAAGCTTGCCAAGAATAGGGCATACAACTGTTTTTATTCTGAGACATATCCTGAAGAATTTTAGCACTTTGTAACAAGCAAGTCTCCTACAACATTTGAAAGGCACATTTCAGAAACTAGGTTAGTGCTAAACAACATGCTATTAGTATCTTAAACACAAGGATGGTTTTAATGATCAAGCTAATGCACTCCACCTTATCAGCAGAAACACAGTGGGTTGATTCCTTTTCTTCCACTTTCCACATACAGTCTCCACTTGCTGCATGAGGCATTACCTACAGACTGCTGCATTAACATATGTGGATTTCTTGGGCAGTAACTTAAGCAGACCACAGAACTTGAGTCAAGATTTCGTACAGACTGACCCCCAGGATTCTCAAAACTGAACAGAATTTGCAATTTTTCTATCTGAAATATTTTTAACTGTCACATCTTTTTTAAATATATGATCAAAAACTGAGACAAGTAACTTTTGCTCTATATGGGTGCAGCTAGAATTTTAAAAGACTGTATGGTATTTAAGCAAGAGAGGCGGATTGCAGCTTCCCATGCTGGTATCTCAGAGTTCATCTCCCACAGCTCTGCTTAATCTCTGTCTGAGATTAAGATAAAGTTGCACTCCTTAGTTCAAAATGTTAACGGTAACACTTTAATATTTGCATGCCATCAGTTTGGCATTCAGGCTCAATGCAATGACAATGCCTAATGTGAGGCACTTTTTTCCAGTCCTTTGGTTTCCCCAAACCCAAATATGAGCAGCTAAACATATTAATGTGAGGTTTCTTTATTCACTCTGAGCTTCTCTTGGTTACTGTAATACTACCAGTAGTAACTGGCTTCACTTTTTTTTAAAACATATTTGTAAAACTACTGTATGACCACTGTAATTTCTACATATTCATTTAGCTTGATCTGGATGTCACACCATGCAGTGATCCTTCTCACAGTGGTAACCATATTCCTGGTTAATTCCACCTTCATGTAGACCCAGCACAGGACTCAGAAACATAATCTAAAAGTACTTAAAAACAAATTAAAACTAAGAATATTTCTGTATTTTCTATTTTCCTAGTGTATGCTTGGAAATTTTATCTAACTATTTGCTATGTACTTTTTCACACAACAGCCATTTAAAATTCTATTTTTACAGAAGTATTTATGAGTGCAACACTTCATTCTTCTAAGATTTAATCTACTAACTAAACAGTTAAAGATTAAATTCTTTTTTAAATTAAGGTGACGTTGGACTTTTTAATGTAATAGTTTTCTTCTACCATCATTGTCAAGCTGAACCAAAAAGCAGGCCTTAATCATATAAAAGTGAGGACATTTAACATATCTCCACTAAAAAGTTATTTACTCTAGACTGACAGTCTACATCCTCATCACCCTTTTTCCTTCTCCTCCTTTTCTATTCCAGCAAACGTGGGCTCTTTGCAGAGTCTGGATAGAGAGATTTGATCTCAAGGACAGGAAAGTGACAGCAGTTTAGAACAAACTTCTTTTGATCCCCATAAAAGAGAGTATCAGTTAATTGCTTAATTCTCACCAAGCTTGGCCGAACAACTATGATTAAAAAAAAATAAAGTAACTTAAGAAAACTAAAAAACATGAAAAATTTAGTTAATGATCTAAAAACAAAGCAGTGCCAATATTCATACTTACAGGCTGAGGCTGTTCTGCAATACAGCAGTTGAAACACAACCAGAACTCACTCATTGTTTACAGTCTGAAGTGGGAACACGGACGAAAAGCAGGACTCAACCTTTGTAAATCTGTCTGCAGGTAGTAAGTTCTTTGAACAGGTTTATTTTTAATGGCTCCAATGTTAAAATATTCTTTTCTGTTCAGCTCTTCTCCAAAGACAAGTCAGTCCCAGGACAAAGAACTTGAAGGCAAAAAGTTACGAGTCTTCTTCCAGAAGGTTGGTCCCAGCACCAGAGAAATATTACTTATGCTTCTTTGGTCCCTAGCGTTACGTGAACCTGAAAACAGAAGTACATTAATCAAAAAGAGAGAATATAAAGAATCTAAGCTCCAAGCCAGCCACCCACACCACTGACTTCTTGGTAATACCCTGAATCAGAGGCTGAAGAGATATAAGCAACAAATCATGTTCTTTTTTCTACAGTGACTACCAAAAACAGCATGTACCATAAATCCATATATGATTTACTTTGGTTAGATGAAGCGATACCAAGAACTGGTGTCCAATCTTTTGGAAGTCATCTTGGTTTGTTTCTAACTTTCAAATGTCATTTCAGAAAGTGGTAATTGCCCATACACCCCTTTATGCTTCTTGGGGAATTGCGCCTGTTCACACATTGTATTTCTCATTGGAAAAGCTATCCAGTCCATTCACAGTGTGAGATTTAAATGGTATTTAACCTCAACCCTGCTACAAAATTGTCAAAGATGCGTTCTCCTAAATGTCGAGGAAACAAATATATTTTGGTATATGGAAAATTTGCAAAAATGGCTGGACCTGGTCAACACAGCGTTCTTTCCTTCCACCCTCTTTGACCCTATGCTTCATTTACAGCTGACTTCAAAACAAGGTTATTAGTTGTAGACTTTGAAATTGTTTCCTTAAACCTCTAAAACTCCTCAAGTGGAACAAATGAGGCTCCAGATTCCAACCATTCCTTTGCTCAAATAATGTTTGTTGGTAAACCTCCATTCTGGTTTCTTTCAGTAGGAGTGCAATAAAAATTCCTTTGAGACTTCACTTATCTTGCTGCATATCATAAACTTTACTTGCAGAGAAAGTGAGATAATGATTATTCAGAAGTTTTTACAGGCACACTCCTTAATAATTCTTTATACAACTTCGCTTTATGCATCTTCACTCACACAGATGTTTGCACAGCTATTATTTCTATGCAATTCTTCACAGTATGCAGTGGTTTGGAGACTACATGCAATGCATGAAACTATGCATGTGTTTATGTGTGTGTGTGTGTATATATATATATATATATATATATATATATATATATATCTATCTATAAAATGCACACACATTCTGTGGCAGAGAAGCTCCACTTCTCTTCCACCTTCATTAGTTTTCCACGTGTCAAGCACATGAGCAAAGATATCCCCCTCATTTACTACATACATGCCAAGCCACTGCACTGTGCGGCCACAACTAGCCAGGTACTTTCCAGGACTACTGTCTATAACACATAAAAAGAATACAGCAGAACCTTTCCCATACTATATCCAAAGCCTCTGGGAAGCTCTCACACTTCTCAGCTTTTAAGCCACTAACTGAAGCTCTTCTAGAAACAAATGCATGCTGCAGTAAAAACATCTAAATAGCAAAGCCCCAGCCAAAGTACTTGTGCCTCCTAGCTTTGAAAAATCAATTGACAGTGTCAAAATTAGGTTGATCTGCCTGCTTCTGGTATTCTCGGCTTAGAATAGGAAGAGGGGGGATATGCTTTGCTAGGTTATCCTGTTGCTAACACCACATAAAACAAAGCAATTTTATTAAACAGGATACCTTGAGGGCAAGAAAGAAACCTAAACAAGCAAACAACCCCCACTCGGCCAAAAACACTTTTTTTTTGGCAAAAAATGCAACCTCTTGCTTGTCAGGCATTGAAAAAAAGGTCTTAGAACAGTGCTAACATGACATATTTTAACTACTTAAGAGAAGATTTTCCTGCTAAAAAGATCACCATCTAAATTCCATGAATGAATCAAGAAACTGCAATAAAACTTGGGATTCGACTATCAGTAGTGTGAAATCCAAAAATGAAAAGAGAAGTCTCTAAGGAAGTTCTCACTCTAATTAGAGTTTTTTTTCCACAATTATTTTGGTGACTGAAAATTTATTATTTTTAAATAGCGGATTTACAAAGAAAATCTTGACAGAAAAATACTCTGTTCTTCTCTACAGACTCAGAATTTGCAAGCTACACAATTCTTCTCTAAATTTGATTCAGTATGTTACAAAATCATAAATAAAAATTATCAAAAGTAAAAAAACACAGTTAACTTCTGTTAAGCATGTAACATTTGACAATTCTAATCCAGTGTCTGTACAGTTCACATCTCCTGAAACCTGATTGACTAAGATAGAAGTGTGAAGTTGTTCTGAAACATGGCAATGTACTCCCAATGCCAGCTGTTCAGATTATGAGAAATTTATAAACCAAATACTCAAAGTTAGCATTTTGAGGTCTGATATATTGTAAGCTGCTAGAGCAAGAAATGGGTATCATGCTTTTCTTGCTCTGCAAGTGCCCCAATATTCTGATTTGTGACTCCTAAAATTATGATACTTGTTGCTTCCTTACAATATCTTTTTGACAAAGTCCAGAACTGACATATCAAATTCTTTTTCTCACGGAGGGCTAACTTAGATCTGCCAGTTACACCCAAGTACAGAAAACATACACTAAAGGGCAGGGAGATTCCTTTTGTTGATCTGTCTCTGTGTTTGCTCACTGATTGCTGGCACACTCCTCCAGCTCACTGCAGCCTCAAGCACTGTGCTGAGCTGAAGCCCTGGGAATAAACCTGAAGGGCTTGTGTGGGCACCTGAGAGCCTGGAAAGCTCTTCCTGTTTACAGAATACCCAAGGGTGCAGAATTCCTGCTCTACACAGCCACTCTCTGCATGCAGGACTTGTGACCTCCTGGATAGTCAAAACTGACTCCCTGCCTTAGATCTAAAGTTTCAGAATGACAAAGCCAAGGTAAAGATTGTAAATAATAATCTCTGATTACATGTTTATTCTTTAAAATGTATTTTCAGTTGTGTAGACTGTAAAGTGCTACATTTGCCTTCAGATTGGTGGTTCTGCAATCACTAACACTTTTTCAATCTGCCGACTTCTAACTGAAACATGCAGTTGATGTATCAGTATGTATGGAGAAAACTGACATTAACTGAACCTCTTAAAAGGCAAACAAATGCTTAGCAGTATTTGTTAGAGCTCTGGAATTTCCTACGCCTTCCCAGTCTGCTAAACAAATGATTTTTACAGGAATCAAGTTAATATAAATATCAGGTATAATTCTGTTGCACCAACATGGAAAAAGAAGCAATTAAGCTGAAACCAAAAAGATGTATTGGTGCTGTGATGTTAATGGTAACACACCAGAACTTCTCTTATACTGAAAGCTGCTTGTTTAAAGAACAAGTAGAAACAGGAAAATTCTGCTGTTCTTTTCCAAATTATTAGTTATAAAGAAAGAAAGAAAAAAATCATAGCGGCCTACAGCTTCTAGTCAAGTAATTATGTAATATCAGCATGCTAGCAACCTCATGGGAAATTTTTCCTGCAAAGCTTGAACTGCACCCCAAGCCTAGCTGCAAATAATGTGGTCTCAAAATATATGCAGCATTTCACATCTAGATCTCTGCTTTTTCATAGAATTAAGATTTGAATCATAGAACCATAGAATGGTCTGGGTTGAAATGGACTTCAGGGATCATCTAGTTCCAGCCTCCCTTCCATGGGAACACCTCCCACCAGGTCTCTCAGTGCCCTATCCAACCTGGCCTTGAGCACTGTCAGGGATGGGGCATTCACAAATTCTCTGGGCAACCTATTCCAATGTTCTGCCACCCAAACATGGCATCGTCTGCAGCACTGCTGCATCCCTCTGTGCAGACCTGCCAGACAAAGAGCACAACAGAGGCAGAAGAACACACTTCAGGGTAACACCTCTACCACTCTTTGGTTTTGCTCTTTTTGCACAGTTTATGGTGCTCAGAGTGGCAGAACAACATAAGAGCTCACATCTGTCTGAACCAGAAATTAATCAGAGTGATGAGTAGTGAAACACCAATTTGCTTTTCCCTTGTAAACTTCCTGAAGTCTGAATGCAACTTATTTTAGAGTGGATGATTCACATTACAAAAACACACAAGATTATCAGGCTGAACAACTTAGTTGCATTTTAAGGCTTATATACTGTAGGAATTGAACTGGCTGACATCCCAAGCCAGACCAGTGTTTTTGATGAGGAGCTGCCCCTCAGCCCCAGACCTTGGAGGGCATTTGTTTAAGTTTATTATAGTTCCTAAAAAAGAAGGTTGTCAAAGGTTTTAAACTGCTTGTAGTAATGCTTTATAACCCTCATTTCCCATTGGTGGTCTCTATTCCCAGCTATGTCATCCCTTTTCTCCTCCCAGTTCTAGAAAGTTCTTGAATCCTTGTAACCCCCATTGGGTTATGTTCACTGCGTTGTTCCACCCGTCCTACCCTCTTGGCTCCTGCCCTATATTGCTCCTCCCTTGAACCACTTCTCCCTTTACCCATTGGATTTTGACCCTGGACCCACCTCTCACCATCCCTTATAAATACCCTGGATTTTCCCTCACCCTTGTCTTCAACCCTTTAATTGTATGTATGTGTTTTGGGCCTCGTCCCACATTTTCTTTTACAGTTATTAAAGTATTTAGTCCCACAGTTGTGGTGTGGACCCATTCCTCATTTTGCCACCTTAGCCCTGATATCAGGGGACCCTTAGGAGTTGGTCAGGGAGACTGCCCTCGAGTCATGCATCTTAAGTATTAAAAAAAAAAAATGCATTAATGAATAGTGGGCAAAGGACATTTTGTTACAGTATCATCCATTTTTCTTACTAAAGCAGTATTAGCTTTTCTGTGAGAAATATATAGAGCAGGAAAGAGGAAAGGTAAACTAAGACATCAATTTTCCCTCTGAGCTTTTCAAATTTATTCATATAGAAAAGGTCAGACAGCATTTACCTTCACTGATTCAAACAGGAATATGCATTATGCTGTGGAGAGTCAGTTAAAATAGAACTACTTATTAATTATACAGCTTGAGAACAACCTGCTCCTTTAAAAAAAGGCATCTATATAGTTCCTTTTGAGTGAACTTTCTGTATCCTTTGACCGTATACTGCTCACTGTGGCTTTAAACAGGAAATGTGGTAACAGCGCTCTCAGACAATCACCTGAAGCAAATAAATCCACAGGAAGAGAAAAAAAATTACAGGTGTTAGCATCTGAATTTAACTAGATTTGCTCCAAAGCTCAGACTACTATTAAAGGAGAGTGGGGGAAAAAAGGTTAAAAAAAAAAAAAGCAAACCATGAACAAAAATCACGCCATGTCCTGGTATGTTACAACACAACATGAAGTGCCATAATAAGCACACGTAGGCACAAAGTCATGACTAAGCCCATTACTAGCATTTTAGCCTCAAGTACTTCATAAGAAAAAGCTTTACAGTTTTTCTTTCTACAGGAGATTCATTCCATGAAATACATGGGTATTTTGATTTGGTTTTTGTTTTATTTTCCCTTAAAGACTTTTAAAAGCTATCATTTCTTTCAATTCTGAAAGCTGTTAAGTAGAAAAATAATTTGAGTGTATTTTTAAGACTTCTTTCACGCTTTGCACTTTAGATTTCTATTGTAGCCACACTACTTCCTCTTGATGATGACTAAATAAAGTCATGTAGCAACCAGAAATGAGGGAAGGAGAGGACTAAAGGTGTGTCCAAACCAAGGGAGAGGTTGTGCTCATGCACACTTATACACAATTACAGCTGTAGCAATTGGAGGATACTCTCCAGCTCTCAAAGAAAGTGAGAGGTATTTATTCATTTGCCAGCTTCATTTTTCGAAATAAAAAAATCTACCAGAAGCAAGAGGTTTTTAACAAAGACAACCAAGAGAAAGTTACCTCTGTTCATGAATTCTGTACCAAAGCCTTATCTCATCGGGGCAATGAACTTAGAGAAGCACTTTTCATCCATCCTCCTCTACAAGAACAGACACTTCTGGGCATTTTGACACTGATTTTAATACAACAATTATGTTTTCACTTTCAAATCCTGAGAAACTTGAGCTGCAAATAACTCTTGCCACACAAAAGACAACATTCACCATCAACATAGCCTGAAAAAGGCTAAAATTCTTTTTTCATTTCTTAACAATCTTCCCATATCAATTACGCCTTAGTGACTCCCAAGTGCCTTAGTTTAGTTTCAAGACATTCAACAATCTTCAGAGTCTGAGTTAGACTTTCCTGTACATTTTTAAACCCTGAATGCATATGTCCTGACTCTGTAAAAAGGTTATTTTATTCATGTCTTCATGATACAGTATTGCACATTATTACTACAGTGGTAAGATTATAGGGCTTTATTTTGGGATTATTGATCATTTGGAGTTAGTTCTTATTTTTTGCAGCTATCAATACTGAAATAGTTTTCATTACTACATTTCCTTAAGCAACTTAGAAATACGTTGTACTTCAAATCAAGCCTAACACAAACTAAAAGCCATAAACATTTACTATTATAGGAGGAATTTGCTTCTGAGTTAAAGGTTTGAAAGACTTGTGAAAACAAGGGAATAGGATGAAGGGACTATTTACAGCTTACTTAAATGAGACAGATGGGGTGATTTTTTAAAATTGTGTTGTTAATAGTACAGCATCTAGCTTTGGGAACAATCAAATCTTGCACTGGAACCTCTCCTATTTTTGTGCTTTCAGTTTGTAGGAAGCCATCACAAGCTCCCCTGCAATAGAAGTACCCACCTGGAATAATACATGGGAGGGCAGCAAAAGATACAGGAAGGAAAACACAGCAGGCTTCTAAGGAAAATACCACGTTTTCCTTATCAGGTTGCTGATGACATGAGAGGGAGCTGTAAAGTAGGGGACAGCAGGAAAGCACACAGTTCTGTCAAGGGAAGAACAGCTAACCAAGTGTGACAGTAAACATATTTGCAAGCGCCAGCTGTGACCTTGAAGCAGAAAGCCTTTAAATATTTACTATTTTTTTTTAATACACTCTCATCTGCAACTGCCTGAGTTTTACTCTTTAGCCCTTCAGATACATTTATTTATTTCACCTGTGGGATCCAGACCTTGACAGATCCTTGCTATTTTGTGCACAGAACCAACAAATGAGACAGTACCACCTAGTCACATTAAAATTCCTCATGTCCAGTCCCATTTCAAAGCTTCCTCCTGTCTTGAATTACTAACTACTTTTGATAATATATGGGTTCAATGCATCTTTCTGAAACATCCAATTCATAGCTGATACCATTCTCCACACTTACACGGCCACAGCAACCTAATTCTCTTAAAACCACAGCACTGAAGATCTAATAGTTCTGCACTACACAAATACAGAAAGACTGACAGAAAACTAATAATCCTTTTTTTTTTTTACTAAATAACAGGAAGGCAAACCAAAGACTTAATGACTTCTGTACTACCTAAGACATCATCTAGGCATATGTTGTCCTACCTCCAAAAACAGTCAACTAAGAACAAGTGAGAAGCCTTTGGGAATTCAGTCCTATAGTTTAGAAAATCTGGTTTCATACTGACTTCCTATTTGCATTTAAAAAAACAAAAGCTGTTAGACAAAGTTTTTAAGTGGTCAATAGCATTTTCTTCTGAAGTGGAAAGTTATATAAAAGGAAAAACAAGGCTTTCCTCAGCTGGCCTCCTTGTTACTTGTAACAGGTAATACCAGTCAGGGAGGAAAATATTAACAGGGCAAAGTAATGGCTCAAGGCAAACTGTCAACAATGTACCATTTCTGTAAAGAATGGAAAGAAAGAAATCCCCAGACAAACCGATCTTCCCGAAAAATGCCCAGTTATTACCTCTATAGTAATGATGGGGAATCCTCAACATTGAGGATTCCTTTTAAAAACAGTGCAGCACTGGAGAGAACAGAACAGTCTGTGCTCATGACACACTACATGGCAGACCATACAAGCTACTGAAGAGACCCTCACCTGTTTTTAGTATGACAATTGATAAAAAGCATTACTCACAGCATTTAAAATGCTCTTTTTTTCCACAGGAAACTAACACATCAAAGTAATTTCCAAGGAAAGTCTGGGACAGAGGAAAGGAGTAAGTGTGAGAAAGATAAGAAAAGGGTCATTAAAAGTGCAGGAGTTCACAGAGGCAAACTCTTAACATCACAGTAAGTGTTTAATTTCAAAAAATATATCACTATGACGCACCACTATTGCAGATTTTTACCAGCCATTGTAAAACAGCACTGCAACACAAGTCTGACGTTGTGCCTAAAGACCCTTTTAATATACTCAGTAAATTATTGCTGCCACTTCTGTTGTCCCCAGTGTCTGGTGCACAGTGCCAATTTACACACTGAGACAAGGGATCTCTACTTTTTATTCTAGTTTATGCAAAGATTGGCAATACACAAAAGGTTGGCTCCCCGATCATCAAAACTTTACACCAGCTGTACATTTTAGCAAACAAAGAAATCACACTTCATTGTCTACAAGTTACACAGTTCTTGTATGAATTAGTATTATACCTTCTACTGGTTAAATAGTTATCTCTCTTGTTATAACAATTAGTTCACATATGCATCACATATACAGGTTTCTTTTATCCTGAGTCAGTAGGTTTCTTTAGTTGATGGGCTGAGTTGATGGTCCCCATCTCCCTCTACCAGAATTACTTTTTACCCAGTTAGAGCTGGTCTCAGAACAGTTGCTGTGTTTGCTTTATTAGTTTCTTCCTTATCTTAGGAGTTGTGCCAAAAGTCCTTGTGGCACATAAATTCTGCTTTGTTTTTGTTCACTATCAGGAGTACATTCTTCTCCCCAAGCTTTGTGAACCTCCGCTTGGGTCTGAGATCACAGAAGAATGTCAAAGCCTAAATATTACCAAGGCAATTCTACTTACAAGTAAATTATGTAATACCTCTAATATATCACTTCTTCACCTCCCCCACTCTCAAGTACATAACAATTATGGGACCAAGTGCAGCAAGTAAAAGCAGTCTCACATTTTGTGGGACTGGATAAGTCAATTTCACTATGTTACCCCACAAAACTGCCCAGGATTCACACGTGGCCATCAGAAAAGCCAGATGAATCATCTCTGTTCAAGTCTTTCTTGGCATGTGACAATGCATGCTTCAAATGGGAAGAGTGCTTCAGCAGGATCTCTCTGGTTTAACTTTCAATTCCACGGCTTGCAAACAAAAAACAGAAGTAGGTCTCTGTTCAAATCGCAAGAGAACTGGGTATTTTTAATCTGCTACCTTTTAAGGCCTTATCAGTTTTTAATATTTGCTCTCTAGCCTTTTCATAATTTCTCTATTTTAGCTCATTGAGATGACCTGAACTCAGTGTATGCATCCACATGTAGGCACACGGGAGATGGCTCAAAGAAACTTAAAAGTTAAGACAAATCACATTTTTGAAGATACTTCAGGTCACTCTAGAGTGCAATTTAGGGCTTCTGGAGTAGGTACTCACAGAAGTTGTAGGCAGAGACCTGTGAGTTCATGCAGTCCATTTTTTCAAGTGTACCAATTCCCAAGAAGCAGTACAGTCTTGTTACTGCCCAGTGTACTGTACTTTCAGCACTCACTTAAATTACCACTCTGCAACTCAATACAGGTGACATCTCTTGGCTTCAACTTCCACCATTGTTACTGTTTGCTCATTTGAAGAGCACTCACACAAGAACCACACATACACAAGTATAAATTAGGCTTTGACTGGTCTGAAGTGGTATCAGCTTTTCCTGACTAGACACTTGAAAACACTATATTAAACACCCAGCTTATTTTACATGAAGTCCATCTTCAGACAAAAAAATGGTGCAGAAACACCACCCAAATTCAGCAGAAAAAAAAGCAGGATGCAACTGGGGCATATGGCAGAGCCAGAGAGCAAAGAAATTTTAGAACTTGTGAGAGGCGGCAAGTGCTAACTGGGCCTGTTTAGATTTCACTCTAAAGATAAGCATGGGGAGTGGCACCAGCAGACTCACA
The DNA here is from genome assembly GCF_963662255.1 of Cinclus cinclus. Lineage (NCBI taxonomy): Eukaryota > Metazoa > Chordata > Aves > Passeriformes > Cinclidae > Cinclus > Cinclus cinclus. Next base: position 42,608,250 of record NC_085084.1, on the reverse strand, counting down.
AAGCAAGTCTCATAAAGAATGCTCCAGTCAGAAATCTGCACTCATGTGAAAATCCTAACCATAGCATTATGCGTGGTTTCAGACCAGACCATGTGGAGAAGAAGAAAATCGTTAAAATGCTTGGCTTTTTCCTATTCTCCATCAATAGCCAGAGACTAGCAAACACATTAATGTGCAACACATAGCACAAAGTGATGCCTAGACAGGAGGGTCTGGTTTCATCTTTTTCTAGCAGTGCACAGCAATGAATGTTTTTTCCCCTGACTCCAGGCCTTTCTCAGTTCACTTCAGGGAAAGAAAAATCCAAACATATCTATAACAACAAGGAAATTCGGTCCCAGTACCATAATTTAAGTATGCCATAATGCATTTAAGAGTGCCATAATTCTGTAACACTTAAACAAGTGAAAAGAAAAAGATGAACAGAAATATAACTACTGAGAAGCACACACAGAGAACTTCCATGCTTCGACAGCACAGAAAATCCCTTTCAGGCACTTCCACACACAAGAAGCCCACTAAATACTATGACTGCATGTGCATGCACATGTCCATATGAAGCCACACACATCTACAATCAGTAACTGCAGCAACCATAAAGTGCTTCATTCCAATGGCTAAGGCTCTCACACTATATCCAGCAAGTATGCAAACCACCAACCAGAACACTAACAAGCTTTTACCTCTACAAGCTTCAGCCAGCCAGCCTGTACTAAGGAGAACAACTACCAACTGAAAAAAAAATTCTAGGGACACCTGACAAAACAAAATCATATGTTAGAGTTGCAGTTCATATGAAATAACATTTTTCAGGTCAACAGCAATTCTTGATTTTCTGCTAGAAGGACCACTCATTTTTCAAAAGAGAATGCAATTGAGAAAAAGGAATAAAATCAGAAACTCTTCAGATTATTTGTATACCCACACTTGCTTACACTAAGTCATTATACATGAACAGGGCTATATTTCATTACTAGCAATAACACCAGTACCAATACAGGGTTGTTTACCATAGAAAGTATATTATAATTCCCAAAATTCCTTTTTTTGTGACTGTCTTCACATTTCAGCTTGATTCAGATGATGCTCATTAATAATGCACATTGAGTTACTGCTCTTTGCTCCTCCCTTTCCCAAACTAAAATTCACTGCAAATGATACTTAACATTGAGTTAGATTTGACTGCTTACTTTACTCTTTAAAGTAAGTATTTGACCACAGAGAGTTCTTGATGCTTACACAGATAAAAATGTTTACCTCCAAAAAATATGAAAAAAATGTAACTACAAACAAAATCTCAAAAATCCTCTCTGACTTTCATTTTGTGATAGATAGACAGATAGATGCTTGCTAATTTTCTGGCTAGAGATCAAGTTTGTTGTTTGGCACCATCTATGATGGATGAACTCATGCTGAGTGAAGAGTGCTTCAATTCAAACATCACCAACAAGGTCTGACTGAAATCAGTCCTGCTGTGCAGAACTCTGCTGTAATTTCACAGGAACTAAGGAATCTAGGCCATGTCTTACCATGAGCTAACAGAACCAGCCCGAGCTGACTGTGATGGGGTCAATCTCTCAGCCTTATCTTCCCCAGGCTGAACAAATCACTTTAACCACTCTCCAGAAATCTTGCCCTTGAGACCTACCACCATCTTGGTCACCCCCTCCCTCTCCTAATAGCTTTATATCCTTAAATTATGTAACCCAAAACTGGTCCCAGCACTGGAGGTGAGACAGCCCCAGCGCAGAGCAGAGCAGGACAATTCCCTCCCTTGTCTGGCTGGTGATGCTGTGTCTGATGCACCCCAGGACAGAGCTGGCCTTCCTGACTGCCAAGGCACTGCTCACTCATGTTCAAATTCAACTTGCCATAAAACCAAGCCCCAGATCCCTCTCCAGCTCTCTTTCTAAATGGCTGCTTTTCAAACTCTTGCTCTACAGTTTGTATATTCAAGCAGCATTACTTTTGGATCAGATACAGAATCTGGCATTTTCTCATTTTACATTTCATATGGCTGGTGACTGCCCAGCTCCCTGTCTAACCTGATCTCTCTACAGGGCCTCCCCACGCTCAATTGAGTCCACAGCTCCTCTTAATTTAGTATAATTGATAAAGTTACTTCATGTAATGCAACTTACTCAATACCTGCATTCAGACCACTGTTAAAAACATTAAATAGCACTGTCTCTAAGATGGAACCCCACCAGTGACAGTGACACCAGTCTGATGTCACCCCATTCACCATAGCCCTTTGTGCCTGACACATGAGCCAGCTGCTCACCCACCACATGATGTGTTTATCCAGCTGTGGGCTGGACATTTTCTCCAGAAGGGTCCTGTGACAGACACTATCAAAAGCTTTACAGAAATCCAAAAAGATTACATCAACTGGCTTCACTTGGTCAACTGGATAGGTTATCTTGTAAAAGAGGATTGAGTTTGGCAAACAAATCTTTCCCCTCATGAACTCACTGGTTGTGACCAATGATTGCATTGTCCTGAAGATGTTTTTCAGTAACTCCCATAGCAAACACTAAAGTGAGACTGACAGGCCTGTAGTTACCAGTCCTTCTCATCTCTCTTGAAAATTGGGTTAAATCACTGCTTAATTTGCATTCAATTACTTCTTAATTGATTACCATTTTATTTCCATTTAATCACTGATTAACAGTAATTTGATCACCATATAATCACAAATAAAAGCCTTTTAGTTAACCTTATAACCAAGACTTCTCTTCGTTCACCTGCCACATGACATTTTATATACTAGACAATATGAACAACTTTACCAAATTAAGTTCAATTGTAAGTTATTAAAATCTAGAAAAATAAAATAGGAAATGAGCTAGAGATGTCCAGTTTTAATGTCCAGAAGACAAATGCCATCTTTCCTACATATGCAGAAAAATAACCAAGTACATACAGTCAGCTTAAAATAAAAACACATGGTGCACAAATTTTTAACACTTCAATTCCATTGAAGATACCAGAATTAAGTTAAGAAACAAAATGCTATACAAAAAAGGGGAGTTTCAAAATGTTCCAGAAACATTTTAACAAAGTACATATTCTCAGCAGAACAGTTACTGCTGTTCTGCAATTTCCCAAAGGAAACTAGATGATGTCCTCAGAAACAAGTTGCCTATCTTGCCAAGGAACACTGACTTGTGTTCCCTGTGTACCCACAAAAAGGCCATTACTGTTAAAAATGTCCATTTGGGAAATGTCCTGTGGGTAATATAACAGTGGCAGAGTAAAACTCACTTGGAGCTCTACAGCCAGTGTAAAACCACTGCAAACCTCAAACTGTTTGACTTTCACAGGAAACACCTACATATACGGTGGTGTATGGCTTACCTACACTGACCAGGGAATCCTACAGGTATCCTGGGAAAGGAAAACCTAGAATAAACATGTCAAGGCTACAAGTAATTTTTCCCACAAGCTTTAAATTAGCAGTTCATACCAGTAAATCTTAAACAGATTCATTTTGAAACTGAAAGCTGCTGACAAAGCCATAAACAGCTTGCAGTACTTGTTCACTAAATATGGAAGAAATCTTGTGTCTCAATTCTTAGCTTCTCACTATAAGGCAGTAAATAGGTAATGTGAAAAATGTACCCTGACACCAAATAACCATGGGATGACATTATTTGAAATCCACAGTGAACTCCCAGTCATATTAACAACTTCAAAATTGTGCTGTCATACAGTAGACAGAAAATACAAGCAACATCCTCTCAAAAAACTGGAGTATTCACAGACAGGATGTAACTTGATAGATGTTAATTCAGTCTGTCAATAATACACTAATGAATTGCAGATTATCCATGTCACAAACTGTCCTATCTTATCCAAGAGCCTACCATGTGTTTAAACATGCTTAAAACATGCTTCACAGCATAAAAAAACTGCTCTTTTACACTCAGTTTTTTAACAGTTTTGCAGATTTTTTCATTAAACAAAAACCAACAAAGCCAAACAAAAAACAAACTACAACAACAAAAAAGAAACAAACCAAAAACAAAAAAACAAACCTCAACGTCTTAAACTGTCAAAACCACATTCGTATGAAACAAATTGTGAAAAATGTAATTTATCAACTAAAGAACACTCTGCTCTCTGTGATGCAAAGTATTTTCTGTAAGTTACATGAATAAGCATGGGAAGACAGACATTATACCTGGACACTTCATGTTTTGTTCCTCAGAACATAGCCCAAGAAACTTTCCAGGATACACCTGGATTCAGCACGTGGTCTCTTGCCTGCCCTCAAAACTTTCTTGGTTTTGTCTATTTCACCACTAGCTTGAAAGTTTCCTGTGAAACAGAAGCGCATTTGGTTCTCTTAAGATCTGGGCTGCGTGACAGCAGGGGACGATAACCAGATCAACAGGTACACTGGCAGGATCTGGAGCAGGTTCTTGGCCAAGGGTGCAGCCCCTGGCCATCCAGCTGGCTCCAGGCTTCACCCCAGGATGGGGCAAGCCCTGGGTCAGGGACATCACACAACCTTCCAACCCCCATGTACAGCCTCGTGGATGTTATGTACTTCTGCAAGCACACTCAGCACAGGTAGCTGACGCTTTTAAAAGCTGAAGGAGAAAACAGATGGGGTTGTAGATACTAAGATTTTATTTTTCTTCCCACAAATAAAATCTGATTCACCTGAATTACATTTATTCATTAATTCTGACTGCAGAAGTACTTCAGACAGCTGGCTTTAATGCAGTCATGCATCTGCTGTTAGTTCTCTTTCTTAAAAAATTCTTTTTGTTTACTCTTAAGCATATTTTGTACCAGGAACACCGTTCCTACTATTTTTTCACCCAATACATTCAAGATTAAGCTCATGCCACACATAAAAATTATACTCACTGGAGGGAGAACATGACATTTGCAAAGCTGAGTCACATCAGCCACTAAATACAACCTCTTTTAAGAGGATTGATATAACACAATTTTTTTAATCAGTTAATGCAGGGACCGTGAAGGTAAACTCTTGGCCTTATTGTTGGTAGAAGATGTTTTCTGAGTGCTAAAACTCAACTCTTAACAAAGTTATCTGCTTCTCAATGCAGTGCAGTTAGAAAAACTCTACTTTGTACTCTGCTACCCAGTGTTCAGAAACAGATCTTATGAATACAGAGTCAAACACAGTACCCGTGCTACTGGAGTCTTAATTAAATACCAATTTCATTAAACAAAAATTAGCAAGGTGCCCAGTTCTTCTTATCAGGTTCATTTTCTTAGACTGATCAAAGAGTTCCTTCCATTCTGAACTAGTAAGCAGCTATCACAACAACATAAGATGTTCGCAAAAAATCTTAACCGCACAAAAAAGCCTACACAGAACCACATGACCATCCTCCCTGCCACCAAATAAGGGTATTTAATTATTTAGCTCAAGGCCAGACAGCATTTACTGCTTCATTCCTTTTAGCTTTGAGTTAGTGATGTTCCTATACAACAACTTCTGCCTTTGATTGTCTGTTCTTAACATAAATCACAGATTAGGACCAAATTAATAACTAAGAAATCATAAAACATATTCTGGAAAGGGGAGGGGGGGAAAAAGAAGGCAATGAAGAACACACTGGATATGAGACCAGATCTGCCCATGGTTACATACAAGAAGAGGTAGGAGTTTAGATGTTTGAGACGTGATTTCATGCATAAACACTGTGCTACACTTCATCCACATCCCATGATGGCACCTCTGGAGATGCTAAGTGTGGCTGTGTGCGAGGGTGCTGACTTGCACAAGCAGAAACAGGCAGAATTAGCTGCACCAGACAGAATTCTGGAGCAGACTACAGAAAGTCAGTCTGGACCAGCTGTGGCAACTCCCACAGACAGACAACATGGTCCAGACTGGCCAAGCCTCAGAGCATGGCCCCTCCCAAAATGCCTCCCTCCCCGTCACACATTCCTGTACCTCAACCCCCTCTGGCCACCTCTGTAGGGTTGACAGTAGGGCAACCCTAACTAAAAATCTAGTTAAATCTAACTTCGTTGTTAAGATGTGATAATTGCAAAGCAGAGGCGTGCCATATGGCCTAGCTAAAAATTAGTCAGACAAGTGCTTTCCTCCTGAAAAATGCAGTGTATTGCTATCCAGCACAAAGAAATCAGAGCTTCATCGTGTCAAAACTGAAATAACTATTTCCAAATAATTGTAAGAACAACAGAAAAAAATAAGAGACTTAAGATCTTGTGTTTGGCCTAAGTAAATGCTTTTAAATAGCCCTGGGCTCATAAATAGCTACTCTTGTAAAATATTGAGTTACTTGTCAATAGCTACTACATAGCACAAACAAGCACAGAGCATGTCGCCAAGTCAGACACCTTGTATGACACCCGTCTGTCGATTTCACAGAAAGACACTGTTGCAATGAAGGGAAAGAGGTGCCTAAACTGAGCATAGATGTGAATTTCTCATTTAGTTGATGCTAGCTAGAAAGCTGTCAGTTAATGAAGTATTTTTAATCACTGTGAGCAATTAAGAGACCAGCAGAGTGTTTTCACCAATAAATAAAAAAATCAAAGTTAAATTACCAAGAATAATCATGAGATCAACTTATCTACCTCATTTATCAAACATATAAGGTTTTTATTTGCATGGTCATGCTTTCAGATAAATGATGGAACCATAAAACAGAACTTGTTAATTAGAAAAAGAATTATTATGTCCAAAACACAAAGGGCATTGTCAATATAACTGGGTTATTCCTTTCTAAGGCAGGCTTGCAAAACAGCACTTTTGTACTCTGACACCCAGACACCAGGCCCCCCTTACTACTCTAATAGAGACTTAATCAGTTTATCCATTAAATCAAGTTAAATGGTGCAGGGGAAAAACCAGAAAGTTATTACCAAAAAAAAAAAAAAAAAAAAAAAAAAAAAAAATTTCTGGGGTCTTTTTCCTAAATTGTACAACAGTCTCAGTAGTTAAGTAGTGGAAGTTTCAGCACATTATTCAATGGTGGAAGAAATGAAAAGGTTCTTGATGTACATTAAAAAGCTACATTACAAAAAAAAAAAAAAAAAAAAAAAAAAAGAAAAAAATTGATTCAGTAATGATTCAAAGATTTGGCTAAAACTTGGAGAAATAGTACCAAGCTGGTAAGCAGCCTATAGTTTTTTCTCTGAACAGGCCTGCTTCATCATCTTAGATCAAGTGACTTCTTGGATGTCAATTTTGAGACAGGATTACCACAGAAAAGGCTGATAGTTACTGTAAAAAAACCATCATGCTTATCTATAAGGATCTTTGAGTATAATCAATTTCATGAATTCTATTTCTAGTATTTAACAGGAATTAATTTTATTGCTAAAACCAACCAAACAATCAAACAGTAGCAGGTTTAGACTTTAAGGAAGTCTCCTGACCTCTTCCTCTTTGTATGTGTGGGAAATGAAGGCATGCAACAATTGTATTTTAAGACAGCCAAGGACATTCATAATCAGCTTTGTTCTAAGCACACACATTTCCACCATTTTGAGGATTTCAGCGTGTATCTTCTCACAGAGATGGGGCATTGGAACTGCTCACAGTTGCTAAAGACAGAGACCCTTTCAACAGGCCAACAAATATCTACTAGTTTTTGAAATTCTGTATGTTAGTATTTCACAATTCTATGAACAGGCATAACAAAAGTAAAATATGCTATCTTTTCTTAGAAAGCAACAGATATATATAACTCAGAAGTAGTTTTTTTGTCCTCTGCTCACAGAACTCTGCAGTTCATTGAATAGTATGCCTTGAAAAAAAACTCCACTGAATATGCACTGCTAATTACTTTAACTGTGATGGATTTAAAAAGAACTCTACACATCTGCCTTGGTATCTGCTTTCATTGCATTCTATCACTACAATTATAAAGCCATATTCAAATAATTTCATTACCAAACCACAGTTTTTAAAGGGAATATTTTCAGTTTTACTGCTCAGAACAAAAATAACAAGTGGACCTCTGCATGTCTGGCAATAACACATTGCTCCTCAATTAATCTAATTTTAAGAGAAGGTCAGGTTTAATCCTTCTTTAAGTGGAAAGACTGACTGAAGTAAGGATATCTAATATTAATATACTGCAGTGACTGCAGTGTCCACGGAAACTACTCCTCTACTAGACAAGCAAAACTGCAGTTATCCACATGGTGAGTTAAGAGCATACACTTACCAAGCTTTATGTGCTCTTAGTTGTGTCATTCTTCTTATGTCAATCTTCTGTATTTATAAAAGCTCTGCAGTATCCACAGCAGCTCTTTGACAAAACTCAATGTTCAACCATCTAATAAACCCCTAATGGAATACAGCAAGTCTCTTCTTTAGGTAACACCAATGAAAGATGTACACGGCTGTTGGAGTTATCACTGCTTAATTGCCAGGAACACACCAAGCAAAATGTGAAAGATTTGTTGTCTTCACTACAAATAAGCAACAATACAGAACTATAACTGTGCCAGATAACACTTCAATTCTCACTGCTTATTAATACAAGGGTTTGTGCAAGTCACTAGAATTTTGTATTCTATTTTGAAAGGATTCTCATGTGACATAACAGGATTTTAAAATGCCTCATTTTTTCTCAAGATACAGACTTTATACTTACAGCTTGACATTATGAATAAGAGTCAAAAGTATATTGAGTGAGATAACCTGCACAAGAAAAAACAGGCTAAAAAAATGAAACAGGTTAAAAAAACCCCAAAAGTCTGGAAAGAAATCTTAGTCACTAATGTTGACCCACTGAAGTTACCCAACAAACTAATGCAATCCTGATGGATATCCTATTCTGATGGATATATTTGCTAGAATTATATTTCTTTGCATAATTGCTCTTTGCCAAGAACTATTAAGTTGCAGATATATTTTTTAAACAACAAATAGATATATAGTTAAGTCACTGGTTGATTTCTGGCCACTAACATGCTTGTACTGCTTTGTATTTTACCTGAATGTTCAATCTTCTTTTGTTTGTTTGGGGTTTTTGTTTTATTTTGTAAACTAAGAAGCAGAAAAAAAACCTCCCTGAAGTTTGAAACTTCGTTGTGTAAATAAATGTCAGATTAATTAAAGGCAGCCTGCTTTGGAACTTCCAGTTACAAACAGAAACAGTGATAAATGGACAGGTGTGCTTCCATCTGAAAAGGCCTCCACAACACCATTGACCAATACTCTACACAAAGAGACACTAAAACAGTAATTGAAGATCTTGAACCTCTAGTCCATTTGTATAATTTATTTTTATAAACTGGCATTCAAACGCCATTTGAAGAAAAGGAATGATGCAGTATTCATTAGTACCCTTAGAAAGTTTTTCTGATGATTAAGCCATCTAAGTCTGAAAATTATGCCTCTTCATTTCCTTAAGCGCTTTCTCATCCTACCTCCTCTCCTTAACTTCTTCCCCTCTCTTTCTCATAGAACATTTTCTTTAACTCCTCACTTTTAAAAAGGCAAGTTATAGGAAGAAGTACAAATAAGGATCTTGAAAGTGTGTATGTTGGGGAACTAGTGCATCACTAGCCTTTTACTATTATTTTCATTATGAATTACATTCCCAGTAAAGACATAAAACATATAGTTTTCTTTTAAAATAAATTAACTAAGGCTTTGTAGTAATTTTTCCCGTTTCAAAATTTACCTTGATATTTTTCCCACAGATGCATTCCATATGTTTTGGGTTTTTAAAAAATTAATAAATATTCTGCTGTTCTTGTCTATGTATCTAGCTTCTGTAGGTTGATCAAACTGGTACAGCTCAAATCTCAAAGAAATAAAAATACTAGAGTAACAGAGTATGCAAAACTTGGGAAAAGTGACCCCCAAACTATTAGGCATATTCCTCAGGATACTTGCACTGGTATGCAGGTGGTAAGGCTGAAACTCATGTAAGAATTGTGTGCAACTTTAATCTTTCTGCTGGTATTCCAAAAAAGAAAACAATCACCCTCAAGGTGAGTCAAGCTACACAACTGTCAGTCTCTAATGTTTTTCCTTGTGTGCTCTATTCCACACTGTGAAGCAGGCATGTTAAGTCCTAGGGACAGCAGGGGCAGAAGCCAAAAGTTGGAAAACAAAGTAGAAAGAACAAGCCAAGAAGCCCTTTCATGCAGTGATGGTGAAAAACAGCCAATGAAAGAGAATTAAGGTCTTCTTGCTACAGAGTCCTTTCATACTTATGCTCCTACAACTTTTGTTGCACAGGAGAAGCCTGTGCTTTCTGCTTCTGCTCTGCGCTGTCCAGGTCTCCACACCAGCCCAGCACAGTCTTCAGACATTTCTCTTACCTACTTCTTGCCTTCTCTTCTTTCTTGAGAATATCTGTACTTATCTCCTACAATGAACATATGCGGCAAGGAAAAATGATCCACTAAATATTAACTTCTGTACTGGTCAAAATAATATCCACTTACAGCAGGTGTTATCACTGTGAAATAAAATCTTGTTGCTGCGAGATGGCACAGCAATGAAGTTACATTCTTTTCCCCATTGTGGGCACTTCAGTTTGGCCATCACGTTACCTGGCAGTATTTGCTTATCCACACTGAATGAACACTTTCAAGTACAAAGACTTAGCTCTGGAGATTTTGTTTGGTAGGGGGAAAGGGAAGAAATGAGATTATTTGTAAGAAAACATATTTGAAAACAGATCAGAGGCACATTGTCCCCAAGAAATCTCTCTTGCATTATTTTAGTTAGTTACCTGCTTGCCAACAGGTAAGGAAGGCAAATGAAACACACACCCAACATACTTCCCTCTAGTTCCCAACTTTCTGACCTGAACAGAAACCCTAAGTGAAGCTTAACAAGTAAACAATGTTTTGACCACAGTATTTCTCATGCCAAAACAATCACAAGGCATGGAGTACTTCTGCTGATAACTTGAAAAGTCCTGAATAACAAATGTGGAGTATATTTGTGCTGCCTCACTATGAAAAGAATGCTGCTTCCACACTGAGTAATAATCTCAAATATAAGCATGAAGACTCAAGTGCTTCTCACATCACTGAAAACCATTTACCCACTTGAAACAGGGAAATACAAGTTCCTTTACTCAAGATCAACTAGATTTTTCAGACAGCAAACACAACAGGCAGTTTTTTATAACACACATGACAAAACCATAAGGAAAATGGCAGTGACAACTATCACAGATCTCTGCATCAGGAAGGACTACCAGGTTCCTTCAAGACCTGAACCACCCACAGAGAGCACAATAAATTACAAGGCTTAGCTCCTGATGGACTTCAGATCAGATGCTTTCAAGTTTAAGCCTGGAAAATAAACACTTTTCCAGAACCTTTAATACTATTCTCACCATCTGGTGTCTTATTCTACTCTTCTGACAGGTAAACTTAGTTAATCAGTTATTTTTCTTGGCAACTACTTAGTTCCTTAGACCACAAGGTAAACATATGTTCAGAAGCATCATCCTGGCTCCAACTGTTATTATGGAGAAACAAGATAAACAATAAGAATTTCCTAATATACAAAGCGACTACTTTTACTGGTAGTGCCATGGTCAGCATATACTTCCCTTTCAAAACACAGATGTAGTATAGTTTAACACAGTGGAACTTGTCCCCTGCCTTCATTACAGCAATGTAGAGATACAAACCACTGACTAGTACAACAGCTTCATCTTCTCTCAAGAACTAAAGACAAAAACAGCCCAAACTAGCTCTCTGCCTTTTACAAAAGAGGTACAATGAAAGATTTTTTGACTTTGAAAGAAAATACACTGTTTTCTTTAGTTCTGTGGAGACACTTTCCCCTATCTCCAGTTACCCTGAATTCCTAAGAAGCTTTGCAGACACTTTTGAAAAAAGACATTGCAGTATCTTCGAAACACACAACTGGTATTTACAACTGGCAAATACCTTAATACTGACATTCACAAACTACAGTTTACCTTAGTGCTCTATGGGCACATTACAGAACTGCTGTGAAACTCCATTATCATGACAAGTTAAGCTGCAAAATTCAGTGGAAGCCCCTCCATCAAGAAAAAAAGAAAGGTGTTTCCTGCCTTCACACTTAATTCTGTCTGGTTTTGTTATTCACTAATATAACAGTATTTCATTTGTATAATCCTTTCCAGTGAAAGATCTGTCTTTTAGTCATTAGAGTCTTGCTGGAGAGTACGATCGAATCTGCATGTGTAATTGACTTAAGTAAACAAACTCAAATGAAACATGCAACTATAAAAGGTTTCTCTGTTTCAGACATGGTTCTATCTCCCCTAATGTCACACAACTGTTCATTTTTCCTTCTCTGTGTGTGGGAGACATTTCCTTGTATCTGCTGACGAAGATTCACTCTGTGTCAAACTTTAAATCTGTGGTTTGGCTTTCACTACCAACTTCTGAAAAGAGCACAAGATATAATCAAGATATAAATAAATTAAGTGTATTAATTAATAAATCCTCTCCCAACCCAAAATGTTTTTCTCATTTTTCCTATCCATCACAAAAAATACAGAGAATTCTACAACTTAGTATTGAGGTGTCTCCAATTATTTTAACACTTGACCTTTCCATCTGCACTTTACAGCAAGTCAATAAATATACCTACTAAAAGGAACATGCCCTCCTTAGCTTTCACCTTCAGTGCTCAGGTTGAGAGGCAAAAAAAAAACAAAAGGGAAGGCAAGAAATTAGAAACTTGTTCATTCTACCATCGAGCATCATTAAATCTTACTTGAAAAGTTTAACATGATGATAGCTTTTCACCCAGCACCTGTACAGGACAACAGTGCCTGAGTAGCACAGACAGTGGAAGTGAATGTGGTTCTGCACTTGCAATTGCCTCAGGTCAGCATTCTGGCCTGATAAGAAGACATCCAGAAATCACCCCTTCTGCTGCTCCATTTGCTCTGGGTTGTGACTGCTGGTAGGACAAATATTAGATTGAATCTAAAAGGTACGAAAGTGTAAGGGAGAACAAAAAAGATCTGTACATAACTTGCTAAAAAATGTCTACTGTATTTGTCAAGAGACTGGAAAACAGAACTAAAATAACCAAAATTTTCTCATTATAGTAACTAGATGAGCATCATGAAGTCAGTAACAGGACCTTCACTGGCAAGGTGCACTTGCTTCCTAAGTGGATTTAACTTCCCCTTTTTCTCAGGAGAAATAAGGAGTGATGGCTCACATGCAAGCTTCAGCATGCAGGCTAGATAGGACTGTGGTCCTTTCACACAGAATAATCAGTCACTGCCCCAAAGCCCTCTTTGTCTGCCACTCAGACATAGATCATTTGGTTCAAGGTATTCATTATTCAGTCTCTCCCTCAAACAAACACCCCCTCTCTCCCAGACATGCAGCCCAAACTGTAGCTTTTGAATCCCTATCCACAGCTAGGTAATTAATGAAGCCTATCATATTCTCATCAGTAGAGTTATTCTCAGCTCATTCATGGAACTTCCCATTGAAATAGATCAGATTGCTGCACCTTAAAAACGAAATACTGAACATCAGTTTCTCTAGAAAACATCTGTCACAATAAGCATAACCAATGAAGCACCAATGCAAATAACCTTTTGAATTAGTAGACTTTTAAAAATTAATTCCTTTCTTAAACCACTGCATCTTTAAGGATTTTGTAGTGCAACTACACTACAAAAATCAGCTCAAACTGACTTTATTCATGCTCCTTAACTGGTGACAATGAACTGTCTGTGCCGTACCAAACAACATTGTGAATTCTCCAGAAAATGCACTATCAAGACTCTTAAAAGCAGCAAAGACATTGGCAGTCCTTTAGTCATTGATTTATCTGTGTACTGAAACACACATACACATATTTCAGTCTAAGGTCAAAATTAAAACAATATATATATATTCCTAGGAAGAACAACAGACATGCTGGTTCATCTAAATACTATGCTACCCGAACAATTCACTCATCCTTAACCCTCTGGCCATCCTGTGCTGGGAAGCTGCCCTCATTCTTTTCTCCAGACCCTTGTTGCTAGGGTTGCAACTGCACAGCTCATTGCTGTTGAAGCTCATGTCTCCAGAGGGGGACACAAAGGGTTTCATTATCTCCCTTTCATCACTCCTCCCAGCCTCCAGATAAGAGCATTCCCCCCTCTCCCCCTGCCAGCAAGCAGGCAGGCAAGCCTTTGCCAGACATGACCACTGAAATGAAGAGCTGCAGAAGGCACAGTGCCCTGGCTCAGCTACCTGTCAGCACCAGCTTGCTCCCTCTTACAGGGACACACTGCAGAAGCTCCTCATTTATGATCCAGTCTTGACTCATGACTTGATGGGGAGCTCACGCTGCAGTCCAACTTAAGAACCACTGAGATGAGACCTGTATTTTTAAAACTAGTGAGAACAGTCTCCTAATAAATGCAGTCTTCCATGAAGAGCTCTGTTTAAGAAATGTGGCCTTCTCTGGGGCATACAGATTGAAGACAGAAAACAAAAAATGATGCAATTATCAAATCAGCATACTGTGCTGTGGTCCAAAGCACTGTTCATTCACACTGAACAACCTTCTTATGCTTTAATTTAAATCTTTATTGGCATTAAGAGCTAGACTTATTCTGTACACTTGTGAAGGAGAGAGCTATAGACAGTGTTTCCATTCAGAAAATGTAGCTAAATAAAAAAAAAAAAGGGCAATATTTAAAAATTAGTTCTTTCTTGGGCAGGTTTTGGTAACTTCTTGCTGGTAAATGCCAGAATATTGTCAGCAATTTCCTAAAAATAAGTTGTTTAGTATATCTGGTGTCAGAAGAAAGAAAACAATTAAAATTAATTGTTTTCATTTTGGATTTCTCTTTCTCAGGGCAAAAATTCACTGCTGAAGAGCAGAAAATTATTAGAGAAGAGAAAGACATTAACTCTTCATAAGAACCCTGAGTATCAACACACAATTCATAAAATATGTTTTTGTGGCTATGTACAAGTAAGTAGTTTACAATGGAAACAATGTTTATTTAACGTACATCTTACACATATACTTTAATGAAGTGATTATCAACTCTACATAAATAACAGATGCAGAGATTAAATTGAGTACAAAAGCATTCCCACACAGGGTGTCAGACTATCACACAGCAAAAGGAAATCACAGTTCACTAAAGGCCACTTACTGTCCTCAAATCAGCATCCTGCACTGTCTCTTTACAGCAGTGGACAGTGGAGGAAATATCTAGGATCTGTGCCAGCTCTGTGGAAAGCAAGTCTCCATAGAAGGCTACATGAATTCCATTGTTTCCTGCCCGTAAGATTGCCAGAGCATGCTGGCAAGGTTGTGCACTTACTGCACTTCTGAATAGTCAGGGAGTGATGACTTCCAGATACAGTCCCATGATCTAACAATTGTGACCTAGGAATAGAAGGGCAATCCATAGGCAGAAGCATGCTGTATCAACTCTGTGTTAACAAAGGACAGCCCAGCCTAGCTCATGGCTTTTTGAGAAACAGGTCAGATAGGCCCTCATTTGTTTCCCCTTCTCAGTTCTACTGAGGTCTTTGTGCCATATGATTAATTCTGAAGGACACAAAGAAAGCTGAGTTGAGCAAACCTCACTTCTTTCAACAAAATAAAAGTTCACATTTTGAAAAAAGAAGCACATTTACAATTAACTCAGTTAATTGTAAAATGTCTCAGTTCTGTGTAAAGTATCTAATCCTGAAGAATACAACTGACATTATTCAAGGGTCCTCAGTGAAATACTTCTAGTACAACAAAAGTACAACAGTCATCAAAAGAGGCTGAATCTTCTTTTTATGTCACTAGTACATGCATTATTGAACATCTGAAAATAACTAGCAGATGTGTGTATTTCTACATAGCTAGACAGATACCTCAAGCATTCCAACGGCTCTAGTAAGATGTGTACAAACTTATCACTCCCAAAAAAAAAAAAAAAAAAAAAAAAAAAAACAAAGGTGATTTAACTTGCTTTGTAATATACTGATATCCCAGACAGCTGCAAAAGTTAGAGCTGGTAACACCAGTAACAACAGTCATTGCATAGTGGTTGGCAACTTTGACTAATACAGTACTGGTATTTTGATGGAAAAAGGCACAGTGCTTAGGATCTTTGCAAAAATCCTGAAAACAATGGCCAAAAATACATTTTTTTCACTTCTTGATGAATATTCTATTTTACTGTAAAATTTAAAATGCAGTTTATCAAAAATTTGGCACTCTTTAAGTGTACCAATACTCATATCACAACAATGAGATAATGAAAAGTCTTCTAGAAATTCCTCTGAGAAACTGCTGGTCCTAATTTGTGAAGTGATAAACTTCTGTTCCTTTTGTAAGTGCATGTTATTAGTAACTGTGTTATTAAACACACCCTCAGAACATCGTAAGCATCTTCAAAACAAGCTATTATTTCTGGATATATGTGACTCTTGCTTCTAGAGGATTCTCAGCTACATATATATTTAAAAAAAAAAAAAAGAGGCAGTGAAACAAACAAAAAACCACTTCCACACTTGAGATCAACTTGAGCTACCAAATTAGCAATAGCTGCAGTGCTACACTATTGTAAAGCTTCCGGTGAGTAAATGCTACGTGACTTCTTTAAACACATATGGAAATGAAAGTGTATCAACCTCTAGAGACTGGAACAAGCACTTGCTTTTCTAACAGCTTGCTTTGGGACACAGAGATTTTTCTGCTACAAAACTTTACACTGGGGAATTAGATGTCGATTTACAAGGGGTTACTAGTCACAGCAAACCAACCTACAGGTTAACAAAGAGCATCCATGAGTCTCCAATACTACCTCAAAGGCCCCTTTTAGCCCAGACCATTCTGTGATTTGTATCACGTATCAACTCCCTTCTCCCTTAATGTCAGTATTTGCAGAGCTATCACCTTGTCCTGGGCTTTAAACACAGACATAGTTACAGTCTTTTTCCTGTACCACCCACCACAAAGGACTTAATAATGTAACACAATCCATCAGTCTTCAAATTCTGTGTCAAACTAACAGAATCACTACAGTGGTACCAACCACTACAGCTTTTCTGAGATACAAGCAGCAAGAAGGAAGAGGCAGAAAGGTAACAGGAAGAGTTAGTGCTGTATTGGAGATAACAGGAAAGGCTGGTGTTCTAATGGGGGAAAGAGATGAAGAGCAGAAGCAAGGCAGAGTATAGCAGAGAGAGAAACTACTTATGAAACAGGTCTGAAGTCTGTACATGACATGAAATAAGTGGGTGGGAGATTTGTTTGGTTTTAAACAAAAAAAATCTAAAGAATGGAAAGTAAGAGCACAACAGATAATCTATTGCATTATAAAACTCTGCTGAAATATATCTAAATATTCACAGGCAAAGATAGTTGCAGGAGATATGGAAGAGCAAGATGGAGAGAAAAACAAAGAGGGTACAGAAACAAAGGAGATGTATTTATGAGAGAGCACTCGTTGGCAAAAATCATTCTCTAGACTGGGTTATCTGAAGGTAAATAAAAATTTTGACACTAAGTTGTGGTTTTCTCCCTTAGCAATTCTGTTAACAGGGAGAAATTTCAGCAAAACACTGTAAATTTGTTTTCATTACAACAAATAAATCAAGTAGCAACACCTATATACAAACTACTCTGGGGATCTGCACTTTAAAATCCGTGGGGGCCAGAGATTCATGTCACTGTGTGGCTTTTCACTTACCTGTTAAGTCACAGTCCTTTAAAAGGCAGAAAAACATTCAATACAGCAGGCTCTTGTGGCTTCTCAAGTTAAGGCCCTTATGTTATGGCCCCATCTCAAAACTCAAATGGAAAGTTAGATTGCTAGATTGTCAGAAGTGCCAAGTACCCAGCAGTTTCCACTCAATGTCTGACAGATTTTTTTGAGATGCAGGTGCTACTCAGCTGCAGATTTAGCTTGCTACTTTACAAATGAACAATTCCTCTGGCACACCTGCCTCCCAGTAATTAATTACAATGCTCCTCTGTGTCTCATATCCCTCTTCTGCCTAAGGTAATTTATGTACATAAACACACACACACACACACATACACACACACACACACACACACATATATATGCTATAGCAAGTAACTATCACCCTTGCAGTCTTCTTTAAGAGGAGGTACTTCACACATCCTCTTTACCACACAAAAAGCATCTCTCCCACAATATTAGCACTAACTTGAATAAACTACTCTTCAAAAGGGAGCTGGGGTAGCCTTACATTTTCATTTTTAAATCCACTCATATTAACTAAAAAGCAAATAAAACCCCACTGAACCCACTGAAACTCCCCACTATTTTCCTGCCTGAGACATTTCAAAAGCAGCATTCCTCTTCTGCCTGTCAATGGGATTTAAAGAAGTTACAGCTTGAGGCCATCCACTCTTACAGGTCTTCCAACTGTGCACCAATGAATGAATGAATGTGCCCAAGATGTACAAATGCAGTTCAGCCTCTGAACGTGATTCAAACTTAGGGCCCAACACGACTAACAAAGTAACTGCTGACAAATACTTGAAGTCTAATAAACCAGCCCCAAACAGAAGGTCAGTCATGCATAATACAGTCAGAGAGAGGCAGATCTATTATGCAACAGGAATAATGGAAATACTGGCCTACTTACCCTTCCTCCTCAATTTGCTCAGTAACAGAAAACATTCCTGGTAGGATTAATAACCAGGAATGAAGAAAGACTAGAAGGATTAAAGACTAATATACATTTCAATGCAGAACAAGATTTAAAGACAAGACATGTTTATTTTGAACTGCCTTGGTCAAAAGAAGAAATTGGATTCTTGAAAAATCTACAGCCACTACTTCATGCTAAAGGTGACAGAAGCAGCAAGATACTGCTTCACTCATTGTATTTTAAAAAGAAAATGACATAACTAAGTGATGTCTCAAGGTAAGCCTAAAATTATTTGAATGAAGCATATTCCAAGAAACTGGATCAGTGTCTCCTGAACATGAGGCAGCACCCAAACAGCCCAGTCAAACAATTCTGGACATGAGCAGACACGCAAACTAGGTCTCTGTGAAATGACAGAAAGGAAGCAAGAAGTCTGCAAAATCTGCATGTCCAAAGCAAGATGTTACTAAAATTTTCAAGACAGTATTCTGAATCTATGTGCCAAAATTCTGAACACGTGCATATTGGAACACATCACTTCAAGGCACACAGGTTAACATGCTTTTCCTAATAAGGCAGTACACAGCAAGCTGCACATAGTGTTAAAAACAAAGCTAGAATATAGTCCATTCTATGTCCTTCAGCATGCTGTACCAAATGCTGGTCAGAAAGCCATACTGCAAGACTATTTTGTGTGGCAAAGATGAACTTGAAAATTAAATTCTGCCATTAGCACAAGTCTGTTCATTATTTGCTCTTTCCTTCTTTCTATTAGATCATTAATATAGGAGAGAATAGAATTATTTTCTTTCCTTTCATGACAATGGACAGCTGCATGATGAGAAGCTCCACCCAGAATTCAAGAAGATTTAGGTATGTTAATGGAACAAACAGATCTCCCCTGCTTGAGTTCACTTTCAGACAGTTCTTAGATTTCACTGGAGCTTTTCTCTGCTTCTGAGTTACCTAACTTACTAGGTAAGTTCTTACGTATTTCAAGTAACATCATGCTGCAAAATAGGAGTTCTTAATTATTTCATACCTACAGCAATCTAATTTGACTATGTAACACTGACACATTGTCTGGCAGCTTTAGTAAATGCATAGCATGGCACATAATAATCTGATATACAGAAGACAAACAAAAAGCACTAAACATGGCAAGAACTATTAACACTCAACCCAGGATCTCCTGGAAAACAGGATGCCAATGTTCAAGTACACCCAGGACATCTGTCCTTGGCATTCTCTCTGCAGAGGGCACTGTGTCTCAAACATTAAGTATTGAATGGACTTCGGGGCATTTTCTGTGGAGATGTGATTATTCAAGGTGGAAAAAGCCAGAATTATAATCTTATGCTTCTTGGGCTTTGTGCCATAACTACAAAATGGCAGACATTTTTCCTGTATGAAGTCACATTTAAAAAAAATTATTGCAAAGTACAGTAAGATGGCAGGAAACAGGTTTTTCAGGAAGTCTTATTTTCCACTGTACATAAGATTAGCCAATTTAAGGAAAAGATTAGAGCACACAACTTCCAGAAAGGAAAAAAAACAAGTCGTATACAGAACTACTTGATCTGTAATATAAAGTGGATTCTATAACAAATTAGAAGTCTAATAATAGAACTCCAATAATGAAAAATCTCTCAGGTGTATATTCAGTATTTCAAATTACACAAACTGGACATCATGCAGGTGTTATTTCCCAGCATAATTCCTCTGTGAATCTTGTGCTTTCCTTCTCTTCCCCATTACAGCACAGAGGGGGACAAACCAGTTTAAGTATCTAATTTAGACATCTACCAATATTCCCTACACACTTTTCTATCCTACTTTTTGTTTATTGTTCTCCTCATACACACAGATATAATGAAATTTGGTTTCTATTACTGCAATTCGCTTATTGACAGACTTTGATTCCTGGCCTTCCTCTGTTTTTTGGTCTCCAACGCCACAAAGCTTCTGAGAATTTGTGCTTCATGTTCCACATACTGTGAAAAGCGAGAGCAAAAGGACTGTGGACTTTCACATTAACATAGTTCAGCTGGATCAGCTATGTTCTACCTCAAAACCCAAATAAAATGTTTCAGGGAAATACACTAAACCATTTCTGAACACTTACGTGAGATGCTGGATCAGTCACATAACTCAGCAGCACCCCAGTGATTTGACACGAGTTTAACAATGGAGGAAGTGGAGGACAGTCAGATACAAATACAGACGGTACAAGAGTCAGCAGTAATGAAATGTGTTGCACAAAGGGGCATCTGAAATGGAGTTTCTACACACTCCATTCCGAAGTTTTCTACCCATGTTACTTTAGTTATCTTACAGGATTAATATGATGATACAAACTAAGAAACTAAAGGTAGTTAAGCTACACTGAAAACTGAAGTCCTTCATCAATTAAACTGTTGAAATCCAGCATCTCATGTGAGTTCTTTTTGTTTTGCCCTTAAAGTAAAAAGCACTGAATTAAATTTAAACTACATAACTTAACTAAAATTTCTCTTTATGGCATTGCTCCAAATTATTGAATCAATTTTTAAATTGAAAATTAGAATAATAGAGAATTAATGGAAGCATGCTGGATGAAGTCTAAACATTTCCTCACAAAGGAAACTAAAATGCTGTGCAGAAAAGTCAGCCTGTGAACCAAATTTGGAAATCATATACTAGAAAAGCAAGGAAACATGAAAGACATAACTGAGATTTCGAAGATGTGTAGTTTTTCTATGCTGGCGCCAAGATGCACACAACATATGAACAGTCCACCAACATTTTAGGGTATGACTTCTGGATGGAAAGAGTAATGCAGGAAGTAGCACCAGCTTTTAGTGCTAGACATGAATAGAACAAAGGTTTCTTTGCCAAACTTAAGTAATTTACAATTTTGACACTACCTTCACATGAGAATTTTCTTCCATCTTTTCCCTGACCCCAGTATTCTAGAACTTCAGTGATTTTGCAATATGAGAATGGAAAAATTGGGAAAAAACACTTTTTGTTTTGTGTGTGAGGTTTGGGTTGTTTTCTTATCAGATTTTTTTGAGCTTTCTCTAAACAGTTGCAAAGTGTATGTTTAAGAGTATCATGAGGCCACATGAGGAATATACTAACTATGAAGAAGAAACAAAAGCCTAAATGCTTCTACTTACATGACTGGAAGTACATCCACAAAGCACATGGTCAGAGTCATGCGACAAAAAACTCTGGCATATGAACAAAGATGCAACTCCACCCACAAAATTGAAGTGAGGCAGGGAAAAGTTGCAGGGTTCTGGGCAAAGAGGCAGCAGGAAATGGTGCTAAAACTCTGTCCATCACTATCCTACATTCTTTCAATTTCTGAACCTCAAAAACTTAAGATAAATACTAAGATCAAAGGATTGTTTTAAAATATGCAATAGGCCACATGACAAGGTGTTTATGGAGATTTTACTGTCACCAATTTCAAGGCAAGTCAGGAAGGCTGTACTTCCTGATCTATGATTGAAGCTTCCTGCAGACACTCCTGGAGCTCGTGCAGAAAGGCCAGCCAACAGGTTGGGAACACCCACTGCATTTCACTTGTTTCTGGCACAAGAATGAAATACACGTATTTTTTCACTTTGCTTCCTGTCAGCTCCTGCTCCAGGGGGGTTCACCACTCACTGAACCACCGCTCTAGAAGTTCTGTTTCCTCCCCACTTACCTTCCTGCACTAATTGTCATCCATCCCTGTGCCCTCCTGCTGCTACTTACAGTACAGCCCTTACTTCCCTCTGGTTTTAAATACTGCTCTTCTTTTCCTCTGAGTCTTATTCTTCAAACACACATCATTATCATCTTTTACCCAACCTTACCACCCCTACAGATGCTACCGAACTGTCTGCCTTCCTTCCTCCCTCCCCCCTCCATCCACACTCACAGGACAGGATTTTTCTGGTTGTGAATTTTATGGGGTTGGCAGTTTTAAAAACTATTTAATAATTACCTTAGGGTTGGGTTACTTACTACGATTGGTCTACTATTTCTCTCTCCCCTTTCATGACAGAGACAAAAGAAAGGAGATTCCCCACCTGCACAGCCCATTCTCATTCTGCAATGAACTATTTCTTCACATGGTGGGTATATAAAATACCTGGGGATGCCCCTGAGTCCCAGCAGTAGCAGCAGGCCAGAGGTGGAGCTGCAGGGTCAGCAACAGAGGCTGCAGCTCCTGCTCCAGTTTGGGATGCCATTTACACTTCAGCTTCTCACACTAATAATACAATCACCTTTCTGTAACATGCTTGTCCAGGGTCAATTCCCGTGCAGGCTTTCTTCCCCAGACTCTCTGGCAGAAACATTTTGCAAGTAATAGTGAAATCACAGCTAAAAAGATCAGTTGATAATGGAGAGGAAGTGCACAACATGAAGAATAAGCCCAAACATGTCTGGTATCGTCAGTCATACCGAAAACACTCCAGAGTTGTCAAAGGAACATGGGGGAAGGGAGACAGAAAGAACAAAACAGAAAATGTAGCACTAACCAGTATTTTAAAATGTTAAATATAATTTTACCAGTATTTTAAAAAAATTTAACACAGAGTATTTTTAGGGTAAAGCATCGATTTCAGCTGCTACTTGAATTACATGATACATGAATGATCAGAAGCACAGAGAAAGGTGAAAGAGAAAGATACTTAGTTCCTGAAAAAGAAATTGACAACAAAGCCTACAAAACACCGTATACAGAATTTCTGCAATGTGTTCCACAAGTTAAATTTCTTTCTGAAGAAACAGCATGTGTAAGATAGTTTTATGTATGTTTCCTAAGGTACTAATATCCTAGAGAATCCTTTTCCACGCAGTTCATTTGGATTTTTAGACAGTAAAATATGAAAACAGTAAAGAAGAAATATTGAAGGAGAACTACAAGCTTCTAAAATTAAAACTGGTGCATAGAATTGAGTTCATAAGAAATCAGCAGTAGTTTCAGGGTTTAACTGTTCAACTGGCATTCCTGTAACCCACAGCAATCAACCCTATATAAATGTGCTACAATTGTCATCAAGGACTAAAGTCAAATAGGAATAGATCTATCTGAGAATTTTAGTGGAAGCAAATTCAGGTTATTAAAACCACAGGCCATTCCTACACATTATTTAACACCATACCAAAGCATATGAACTTGAAGGAAAAACTATAAAGTAGTGAAATACAGCTGCATGGATCCTTAAAATCAGAGCAAAAGAGGATAAACAACACTGTATTATATGGAGTTGCAAATTAAATTAGTAAAGCCATGAAAGTTATTACACAAAGAACACCGAAAGAATTTTGTCATTTTAAGTAAGAATTAGGTATTGGAGACCTATTTAGAAGCCTTAGTTGCAACAAAGGAAGCAAAATGTGAAATAGATGAAATTAGCAAATCCATCAAGAATTTTCCTTGGTCAGGAAATTGGGAAAAGAAATTTAAGTGCTTATGGCTGCACAGATCATGAATACCAGTCTGTTGGGGCAACAAGACAAAACTGTCCAAAATAGTTTGCTAAATCCATTGAGCATTACAAACTACCTGGACTTCCTATCATAATAGATATGAACATTAATATATTTTTATTATAAGCACAAAGAACCCTTGAATATCGTAAGTTTGTTGGACTTCTTATCAGGGGCTCCTTAGAGTTCACAAGACATGCCATGAAACCACATTCAATCTTAGTAAGGTAAAAATCTGTATCATGCTTTGATGGTTTTGGTACCACAATGAATTATTTATACATCTGTCATACATATTTGCTTCAACATTCAAAGTGAAAAGTAAACCAAAAGTATTACATACCTGAATTTCCCAACTTCTGTTACTTTCTTTAAGCAGCAAGTTATTCAGTGAAGATATCCCCAATTGTAGAGAGTGAAGAAAAACTGAAAAAAACAGCACTAAGTTACTATCTGTTACAGCACCTAATCCAAACTATTCACAATGAAAAGCAACATAACTTCATGGTTTGAGGAAAAGCACCACAGGTTTCAGAATGACTGAGCTACCTCCTTCCATTTGTGAATGATTACAGGGACTATGGACTACCTTGTTTACATCAGTGCTGAAAGAAACTAATATTGACTTGTGCACTCTCAGGTACTCTTAATTCTTATATCCCAGTATGATTAAACACTGTTCAAAACATTATTTTTTTATATATACACATATGTTTGACATAGTTAAATGAAGTAAATAAGGAGCATGGGTACAAAAGTGGTATCTAGTTAGTTTTGGCTGCTTCCTTTGCTAGGATCAGACTTTTATATTAGCAGGGGAGGTGTGGGAATTGTATGTATATTCCAACATTATTTTTGCAAGATTAGCTAGTTAACCTTTCTTAGTGATCAGATTTCAAATTACTGGTAATACCAGGTAGTTCAGAGAATAGCTGTTTTGTACTAGTTCCCAATAAAATGTATAACTTGCCAGTTAAATGCCATGAAGTGTGTGAAATTAGCAAACAAGTCTGTTACTGAATCATGTCCGTGACATCTGTTACTGAGTTCAGCAGTTCTCAGTAAAAGAAAGGATGAATTACAAGTACTGCAGGGAACAGCAGAAAGGAAACACATTCATAAGAGCTGGCTCTGAGTAACAAGTGCACTGCTACTTGAAGTAGCTTAGTGCTGTTAAACCTCTATTCAAAAAAGCCCAACCCAAACAAACCAGAACACCCTGGTATTCACAGAGCGTCTACCTGCAATGACATAGTCATGACAGCACTGATCTATCAGAAAGGCATTTCAAAACAGACAGAAGACCTGAGGAAAGCCGAAAATACCAAACAATCTAGTTCACACTTCAAATGTGCATATAAAAATAAGTAAATGCAGTAGTAAATTAAATTTTCTACATTTCCTATGTTAGATAGGGCAATGTTTTGCGAACTTTATTAAAATAACCGAAACATAACAGAAAAACACTCCAAACAGAAAGCTCCACATCCCTAATAACTTGAGATCCCCAATGTTTTAGCCTTCACCCTACATGGCAAGGCATTTCCTTGCTGACTTTTACCGGGGGCTTTTATTCATCATCTCTCAGCCCTTCAATGCTCACAAATTATGGAACCAAGTCCTCTCTTTCTTCTCAGACTGACATAAGGGAGATTTAAAAAGAAAAAAAAATAATTCTCTTTACCCATTTAGTTTTCAGAAGAGGTTATCAGAAAAATTATGGACTAGAAACAAACAGCTAAGGCAGATGAGAGCAGGTAAAACAGAGTACAAATGCAGAAAAATGAAAAATGTTGTGAAGGAAAGGGGAAAGGGGTAAATTCGTCTGCATAGCATTACATGTCAAGAGCTATGAAAGTCCAATATGAAAGCAGCAAAATCCTTAAAGCCAGAAAGGCAAGCATGTCTTTTTAGAGTAGATGTTAATTTTGTAACAGAGCTGCTGTTCAAAGTTAGCTACCTTCTAGTTAAAGGTTCTGTGGACAATATCTGATATACAGATAGGAGGAACAACTCATTTAGCTGCAGTTAAACACAGACCTCCTCACTCAAATGCAATGCAACTGAAAGCAAAGTGGAGAATGATTCATATTAGTAAATTTCACTGAGAGAAAGCTGCATTATGAGAAATTAGCAAAGAGAACACATTAATAGCACATATAACATCCTAAGCATGTAGAGACCAATTCTGTAAAAACAATTTAAATACATAATAATATTTATACAAATGACATAACAGTACATATAAGAATATCTATATTTACAATCCCTAAGCCAAATGCCTTCCTCCACCTCTCTCCTTAAAAAATAGATTTCAAGAGTTTCCTAAATTTCAGCATTAGAAATCCAGAGCCTTGCTGTAAGAGCAGCAGGACAGAACAATGAAAGCTCTCCTTGTACAGCAGTATCTTTAAAAGTCAGTCACAAATGAAATAATCTGGACCAGTGGTTGTAAGTCATCATGTCACAGCTATTTAGAATCCCAGATGCATGAAAACTGTAGACTAAACCTACATCCTAATGGACAATTTAATTAACAAAATAATTTCTATAAATGGTAAACTTCTGGCTTGAAAGGCTATTAAATGACAGCAGAGTGGAGAAAGTAGTTGTTTCCAGGTACTGCCATGGCTCACTACTAATCAAGCTGTGTCAACTCTCTATTAACTCTGGACAGCTTACTGCAGACTTGCCCACATCATATTCATTAAAAAAGGCAGCTATAACAAGCATTTCTCTGAGTGGTATCATTTGGGTGAGAATTTGGACCTGTAGGCTTGTCTGAAGCCATATTTTCAAGACTGTATTTCTAAATAACAATTACATTACTGATTTAACCAGTTATAAGAAATCATTAATGTTGCCACATTAACAGGTAATTTCATTCTCACCCTGATATTCTATTCTCAGATCATCTTTCACTTTACTTAATCCACCCCAGCTTATAAATCACTTTAGCCTTTTATGAAAAATTCACTATAAAATCTGTATATGAAAACAAAGATGATAACAAATGAATCAATAAGGTAAATGAGATTTCAGTTCCCTTAAAAAAGTGAAACACATCTATTAGTACAGTGCTTCTACTGTACTGCTTCTACTCTCTGAAGAGACACAAAATATTTTAGAGAACCTCAATGCCAAAGAAGTGTATTTTACTGGAACAGCTATAAAAACATCATAAGCATCAACAGAATTTAGAAAATTAATACTGCTATTCCTAAGTATCAAATTCAGAGAGTAAAATCATTAGTGTAGGTCTGTAACATTTTCTGAGTTGTTCTCTAATTACACAAAACAGGTTGAAATTTGATAGAGAAGTTGAAAACACTACACACATACAGTGTAAACCTTAAAACATTTATTTGTACATAAAGAAAAATATTTTCTAAACTAAAGAGCCTATGAATTTGCAACACATGAACAGTTAAACAGCCTGCAAACTTTCAGTCCTGTCCACTGGAAGAAAAAAAAGCAGTGAACTTCAGCAGTTTCACTGTTCTATCCCTTAGGAAAAAAAAAATCTAAAACTTTGCATTGGGTTTCACTGCCTTCATTAGAACTTTTTCATCCTTTTTAAAGCTGCCGAACACAAAAATGGAAAAAAATACGAATGATGAATCGTGCACCTAAGTAATTTTAATCTCCGTAGACATATACCATATATACACACAGATTTACAATATTCTTTCTGTTCTAGTCAAAGGCAAAGTCAGATACATAGAGAAAATTACAGACAGCCCATAGAGGGTATTGTGTTATTTCACTATGAAGCTTGTAAGTGGTACAGCAGTTAATTACACAGTACCATAATGAATGGAGTCAGTGAAATGTGAGTTTAGATCTCTGCATATCTGGCACCAAAAAGAGACATAAGGTATATAACATTAAAGGTAAGTTGAAAAAAAATTATGAAGGTTCATTTTAGTTTCTCCCACTCCAATCAGAGGGATATAAATCTCAAAATTAGAGTTCCCTAGAGGACAAACTAGAGATGGAGTTTACACTTAAGATATGTCTTTAGGAGAAAGACACTCTGTTTCTTTAGGACAAAGATACTTCTATTCACCAGCTTAGCCTGTAAGAGGACTTGGGACAGTAGCGTACTTCAAAACTTAACTCTGAAGGTCCTTTCCTCACCTCAAACATTGTTCTCAATAGATCCTTAGAAGACAGCAACACCTAGACATTTCAATACTTAATAATATTTGCATTTATCTTGGTTGGCCTCCAGAAGTCCCCCCAAGTCAGGAAAAAAGGTAAGTAACTCTCCCATAAACTACCAGGAGTCAGACACCCAGAAGACTGGTGCCTAGGTTATGTGTATCTGTACTGGCATCAGGCTTTCCTATTCCTTCTCTTTCTAATGAAATTCCTTGGCTCCTCAGACACACATGTCTGCTTTAGAAGATGAACACATAATACTGCATGAACACACCATGGAGAAGACTGAAAGGTACCCTGGGATCAGAAGCAGAAAGTGCAGAAATTTAGCTACATAAAGGGTGAAACCTTGTATTTCACTTTATTTACACATTGAATTTCGAGTATGGAAAAACTCAGTACGTATTACAAAGTTTGAAAGGCTAAACCTTTCTAAAGTGAAAGTAAAAGTATATGTGTGCTAATATTTCTTTCTCAGATTATTTTAGTACTATAAAGGCTTTTCTTTTTTCCTAAGGAGTGGGAGTAAGGTGCACTTAGTAGCATGCTTTTCAGAGCAGGTACTCTGTTTTCATACCTGCCAATACAGACTTTGAAAACCTGACATGAGTAACTTCACTGATTCATCAGATAAAGGGTGTAGTTTACTCACTTTTTTCCTTCAAAATTTAATATGAAAAAAACCCTTAGCTGTCTGCTTTAAATCACCCAGGTGACAATCAACCTGTGTGCTACTACAGACACTGTACGTAACAGAAGCAGACAGGTCAAGGGAATGATGAAATTTAAAAAATCCCACCCAAAACTACAACAGTTCACCGTCTAAGTCCTACTGACCCTCAAGTTTTGTCTTTTAAAGAACTAGAAAGAGAGATAGTCTACTGGATGGTAGATATCTTCCTCCCTAAAAAGCAAAAAAGGAACTAGCAAGTCTCTACATACACAAATGACTATACTGCATGCAGAGTGAAGTTCAGTCCTCACAAAAACAGCCTTGAAAAAACAGCTTGTTTTCCTAAGGCAAAGACCGTCAAAGTCATCACTTCCCACACTTGCACTCTGAAAAAGAGGCCTGGCATTTTGAAGGAAAAATACCACAGCAATAAGCGCTATTGCTATGACAGATTGCGTACAACAAGTGAATAGCACTGTACAAACAAATGCACCAAGCAATGTGAATGCACACACAGATGGCTCAGAGTTTCAGATGACCTCCCAGGTTATAGGGTAGTCTGAATGTTCACATCACGCCAGGCTAATAACACTGTTCTGCTGGTGTAAAGGCAGCTCTGGTGAACCTCCTGGCTTACCTCAACTCTGATGCAGCGAAAGCATCTCAACTCCCAACCCTTCTTGGCTGTTTCGCTGTAAGGTTTATCTACACAACGAAAGAATTAAGAAGCCCACTCTCTCAGGCCATCTAACAAAAGTCATAATGACTTGGTCTGCATTTTGAACCCATACCAGTGCCCATAATTCTCAACAGCAGTGGGCCAGTATTTTTAAATTAGTAATTAAAATTTCATAGAATCATAAAATATACTGAACTGAAAGGCAACCACAAGGATTATCATGAGAGCCCCCAGAGTCACACCATGTGCCCAAGAGCACTGTCCAAACACCTCTGGACTCTGTCTGGCTTGATGCTGCAACCACTTCCTAAGGGAGCCTTTTCCAGGAACCAACAACATTTTGGGTAAAAAACCTTTTCCTAATATCCATCTAAAACCTCTCCCCGCACAGCAGCTTCCCTTGGGTTCTGTCACTGGTCACCACAGAGATCAATTCCTGCTGCTCCTCTCCCCCTCACAAGGAAGTTGTAAAGTGCAATGAGGTCTGTGTCCCTTCTCAGTCTTCTCCAGGCTCAGCAAACTGAGCAACCTCAGCCACTCCTCGTATGGCTTCCCCTCTACATCGTTCACAGTCTTCATTGTTCTCCTACTTTGAGATTTGAGACAATCAACATAGTGATGGGGAAAATACATTATTCTTCATGCAAGTCTCCCAATTTTTCCAACTTTATTTAGACTACAGTAATAAAGGGACAAGAAAAGTCAGCTTTAACTTTTCTCTTGTCCGCTTTTCCTACAAATTCATAGGCATTTTTAAGTTTATCTGTCATCAGCACTAAGGGCTGAAGCAGCTTCAGAACACTTCTTTATTAAAAAAAAAAGCATTGATGATACTTCACAGCTAATTCTGCATCTGAGAAAACAACTGCAAATACAAAAGAATCCAAATATGCTTACCCAAAAATCAAGCACCTCAAACATTCACAGTGTTTTGGCAGCAATCACCAGGACATGCATTATCAGCAGTAAACGTACTTGGTAGATATCTCTGGCTGCAACACAGTGACTTTTAAGTCTATCCACAGGTTATCAGAGAGGCAAGAAAGAAATTGTGGAGCTTCTTTGCTGGTTTAAAAGATTATCATATGCCATTTTCAGAATGATTCAGAACAGAAAGATAACACAATTACCCGTATCTGATTATTTCAGTAGATTTGTTTCAGAAACAAACACACACAAAAAAATTAAAATCAGACAATACGGGCTTTTAATTCCAATGTATTACTTTGTTTTTAATTAAGCAAAGAACATGCAGTCAAAGAACACACGTCGAAGAACAAGCAGTACTAGTGCCACTCAGCATATGCAATATTAACAGACTCTGTTAATGCAGATTCCAACTTTAGCCTTCCTCCCACATGCACACACGCACATTACCATGGTGATTTGCAAAATTTGCTGCCTGGGACTTCAGAACAGTACAGCATTTAAAATGCCCTCAGCATCTTTGAATAGATGCAAATACAAATTAAGTTACATTTTAAAAGACAGTAAGTCACAAATAGATTGATAAAATTGTCTGTACAGAAGAACACTGACAAAAAATATCTGGATATGATTTCAACCAGTAGAAACAAAGCAACAAAGCTTTCAGATCACACTTTCTGTCCTTGACAGAATAACAACAAAGTTTAAGAATTTGAAATAAGAGGTAGCATATATACAGTATAAAAAGCATAATCTAGAATCATCCATTACCTCTGTCAATACTTGAGTACCTATCTGATCTGTGGAAATGTCACATTCGGAACAATGTATTTTCTTTATTGGAATTCTTCAACTTACATACTATTTCACTAAAATGCACACTTGTTTGGACTATCACAGGTCTGTGCCTGCTGTGAGTTTATGTTTTTCCTTATATAAACTGATAATGCTCACACTTTGGTACTTAAGCACCTCTGGATACAACTATCTGCAATTCTACTGAAGAAATACAAGGAGAAATACTCCACCATAACTGCTGGCTGATAGCCAGTATCACCCTTGCAAATTCTTGCAGAGATGCAGTTAACTTGTTTTGTAGACTTTAAACTGTGATGAATTTAAGATCTCAATGAAAACTTCACCACTAATTTAATCACAGCCAGGGTTTGACCTGCAATGCCTGGAGCTGAAAGGAGTCACCACTCCTGCTCACTTCCTGGGAAAGGCCTGTGCTAAGTGGAAGTGTCACTTAAGCATCACTCATGGAACATAAAGGCACCAGTGCAGGGCTTTAGAGGTTCTTCTACATAAAAAGCTTACAGGAAGCTTGGATACGGTAGCCCCTAGAGGATGGTCCACATGTTTCACAGCAAACTGAAACCGTCTGTACTGACATACTACCCCTTCAAATTTACCTCAAGTTGAACTAAGATTTTTTAAGAATATCACAAAGCTTTGCCATTTACAAGACTGCTTAGAAGAAAACATGGTACAATTATAGGAAATAGCAGAACTGAGCACACCTAGATTTATCCTTTACAAAAAGTCACTATTTCAACAGTGAAATAAAGACTTGATTACAAGGCAAACCAAGGCTGTACCAGTGGCATGCTCTTACTGTGAGCACATCACCTAAACATTTGTGCAAGATGAATTTTTGATAGGACAAAACCAACCAACCAAAAAGAAGTAAAATAACAGAATGCATCAAAGCTTAGTTCTCTACCACCTCTGCAAATTATTCCTCATACATGCTTGAGGACAAAACCAAAAAAATCAGATGAGCAAGGAGTGCATGGAATACCAAAAATAACACAATTGGCGAGGACTACTCCCTGCTCCCCTATTCATACCCTTAAGAATTAGAAGTTAATTAAATATGCATTTTATGCCTTTCTTCCAGTCCACTGTACACTGACTTTTTGAATATGTTCTACACCAAATAGAATGGGTAAATTCCTATTTCTGAAATGCTTACACATAATTTTGGCTGGAGGAAACAGTTTCTACTGTATCTAAAAATCTGTTTATACAGTTCAAGTGAACAGGACTTCTTAACTTGAAACTACATTTTTACACAAATTCTAGTTTTTTTAACTATATCAAGGCAGAACAAACCTTATAAAACTCAGCTTACTAGAAAAGAACTCCATTGCAAATATACCAGGGCAAGATAACATTCACTTGAAGGGTTAAGAGAAGAAACAGGTAGTTGAGCTCAAGTAAAAATTTGTTCTCAGGAAGCTTTAAAGGAGTAGGAGGCATTCCTCTAGCAACTGGTGTTTGATGCTAATACCTGCATCACATGGGGCCAATTAAAAGAGATGCTATCAGACAGCACAAGATTTATTGAATATGACTTGTAAGATAAAAGCAACCAATAAACGTAACAAGACATTTTCGGCATATAATATTTCAGCACTAAGCAGTGTGACTGTTTTGACAAGGAAGCCAGATGCAAATTAGAAAAGTCCTATTTTTGCATGTGATTTAAACAGTTGGTCTCCAAATTCAGTGAGTACAAAAAAGATTATTTAAAAAAATGAAAAATGAAGCATGGGAAAAGTATATCAGGCCCATACAAAGACAAGCCAGAAGGTTCTAAATACTAAATTTAAGACAGAATTCACAAACCTCAGTCTAAAGGCACACATTTTTTTTTTTTTCTGTGAGGACAATTGGGATTTTAACTGGGGAGGCTTTGGTGACAATACATTCTATTCTGTGAAAATAAAGTCTTCCTAAGGAAACATTTTTGAACTCTTTGTAATAACTGATAAAGTTCAAGGCACATACAGTCAGAAAAAAACATGTTGAGTTGTATAGAGATTTGTAAAAAAGTACAAGATACCAAAATACCCAGTGAACCATGATGCAGCCTGTAATCAGTTACTTGGTTCAAGCACAGTTTTGCCCTTGTACTGTTTATATATTGATAAAACAAACAGCTCTCTCTTTTAGCCTAAATGACTAGAGATACTTGCAATATTTTATCCCTGCTTGCCTAAAGCACAACTCAAAGCGCTTTAACTGTTTAGCTGTGAAAAATTCCTAGATCAGAGAAGTCATATCCATAAGCAATACTCTCTCAGTACAACAAGCCCCTTACTGTTTAGAATAAAGTTTCTCCTTTTCTATAAAGATGAACTGCAATTTCTCCTCCAGCACCTCTTCCCCAACACAGAGGCATTGATTTATGCAGTGCAAACAAACCTCATCACAGGCCAGCACACTTCTGTTACAGTTTATGTACAGTGGGAAAAGGATTCAAATCCTGTCCAGTGAAGAACTGAGGTAACTGCTTGCTAATAACTATCAGATCAAGGGCTCAGGTAACTGCAACTCAATAGACCTTTTACAATACTAGATGTCAGCCTATAACATGACCCCTACTTTCAACATCAGCCAAATAAGTAAACTGTCAAACAAACTCACAGAGACCCATTTCAGTTGCTTCTTGAATACAGTTTAGCTATAACACAGAAACAAGCTGTATAGCAGTTACTAGCTCTTCAGACAGTGCAATTACCAGCAGCTTGCTCCCCCATGCACCTTTGTACTAGACAGAAGGTACCACCGAATCACAGAATATGCCAAGTTGGAAAGGACCACCAAGGATAATTAAGTCCTACTCCTAGCCCTGCACAGGACATCTCCAAGAGTCACACCAGCAGCTAGCTCTTCCCATGATGTCCCACAATAACAAAAAAAAACAAAACAGAAAAAAAAAAACCAAGAAAAAAAAACACCAAAAAAACCCCCCAACACCTAGATAAATTAGAAGAGGACGTTAATACAGTTCAGTTATGTTTCCAGGAAGAAGCCTGCAAAACCTGCTGACAACTACATTGACATCTTATATCTTCCTCCTTATACCTCCTTCCTAAGCCGTTCTATTAATGTGATATTGACAAAGAACACATAAGGCTACTTTGAAGTAGGTCTGCACTCCCTTAACTTCGTCTTCTACATAGACAAGAGAGCTCCTCTTCCCCTTGGAGTTGAGGCAAAGCAGTCACCAGAAACTATTGTTCTTCTTATGACTACCCGTGGTCTAGTAGTTTAATCTCACACATCCACTTCTAAGCACATACAAAACATTCAATTTGAGAAAGACCAAAGGAGTCCTGAGGCAGAGATACCCATCTATGCAATGGGCATTGAGCCAAGACCCTCTCGTAGGACACTCACCAGCCCTAATTTTCCTACATTCACTTTGCTACTAATAGGCAGCTGTCTTGCTGCTAAACTTCCTTTTCAATCTGCCCTTTATGTGAAGCCCCCACTTAAACATGTTTCAGTGCAGCTGTCTGATTTCCCTCTTATCCACATTCAATTGCTTCAGGTTCCTTCTTCCTTGAACTCGTCATTGTTTCTTATCATTGCTAGTCATACAATAAAATGAGATGCTCATCATGCAAGAGAGACTTGCTTCATCAAAATAACTTGAAACCTTTAAGTCACTGTGAATACTCAACAGCCTCTCTTCAGATCAACTGATGCTCTTTAAGAAAAATTAATTCAATCCACCCATCTCAAGACCAGCATCTTTCAGAGCTGCATTCCTTCCCCCCCCCCCCCCCCCCCCCCTTTATTTTCTTCCCAGGCTTGGCTACAGAAAGGAACATCATGTGCCTGCTCTTCTACTGCATCTACATCTAGTCTATTAAAAAAAAAAATATTTGTGCAGTCATCAAATACACTTTGCTTCAGTACTTTTTAACACAAAAGTAATACATCAGCTGTAACAGTAAAATAATGCCTTCATGTTAGCCCTGCTAAGTGTACTTTGAGCATTGATAAAATTGAGATACAGGCATTTATGTTCCAGCAGTCAATTGTCTACAGTCTTTCAGAACATATAAGAAAGCAATTCTCTCACTTTTAAAGTATGAAAACAGTGACTAACACTTTCACAACACCCTAAGCTCCTTTAAAACTCTTCTATTCATTATACAATACAAGGCCAATACTAAAACTAGGAGACACAAGACGGCTAATTTTAAACAGATATAGTAGTGACAAACTTTTTAATGAATACAGCGCAAGGAACAAGGGCCACACTAGCCTTCATCCACCTTCTCTATCTACATGCACACAGAGGCAGGCGTAGAACGAGAAACACACACCCAGGGGTAAGGCGGTGACCAAAGATAACTATTTACATATGTTTACATAAGGCTACAGTCTATAATGCTTGCTAGAATCATACCTAGGAAAAACATGCATCCCACTAATGAATTACATGATAAAATGCCATTCACTACCTGGACTCAGACTGTCAAGGGTAATCAAGAGTGCAACTGAGCTGCTGAAAACTAATTCGAATAGGCAAAGGAATTCTCACTTAAAGTGAAAATTAGTCACATTTCTATCCAAGTACTCACTGACACTGACCAGAACCCAGTGGGTTTCTGTCCAGAGCTAAAACTAAACACAACAGAGTATGCAAAACATTTTGGCACAAGATTTTCCTCAGCAGTATGGTATGCTAAGTTTACAATTAATTTGTCAAGCTAAGTCCACTGAAAACGAAAGTAATAGCAACAAAAAAAAATCCAACAGGAGCAGCATCTCCAGGGAGTACTTCAACACCAGGGTTCTTTTTTTCATTATTGAGTCATTTAATTTCACATTACGCTCCATGCCTAAAAGGTAGGTCTATAAATCACATTAAGCAAAGCAAGTATCTCAGTGCTATTCCTAATAGCTTGAAAAAAAAAATCCTGAACTTCAAGAAACTGCCACCTCAAATACGTAACACAGAATAAAGTATGTTCTCCTTGTCAGTGGTGTAAAGGAAGAAGTATTTTTCTAACAGCACTCTGTAATTCTAATGACAAGAAACTCAACAGGCAAAAAAGAAGCCCCTTCATGCCCCACCGCAGGGTCAAAAGGTCTGACACAAGTATCTTAAGGGTTTGTGGAAGCTTGCTCAAGTTAATGAGTGTTACATGGACTCCTCTGCAGTGAACAATCAATTACAGCATCAACTGTTGATTAGCGCTATTTCACCACCAATAACCATTACTCCTAGAAAAGCACCTTCTTGTTGGGGAAAGAGTTGAAGTGAGACATTTAATCCAACTTATTTACTGTAGCAACTCCATGGCACATTGATCTGATTTTCTGAAAACATTTTAGTGTTACTATTTTATCACTGCAATGAAAGCTCTGATATCCAAGTTAAAAAAGACACAGTAAAATACATAGAAAGAAAGCTTGAACACATACTCAATTTCTCATCTCATTTTCCAGTTTCTAAATCAAATTTTTTTGACATGATGGGATATTAGAAGCATTTCTAACTGTCTTTTCTCTTTTGTGATCAGCCACCATGCCCTCAAGGCTCCCCAAAGACCACCATACTGCACACCAAGCCACCACAGAACTTCCAAAGCACTCACAGTATCAGAATTAACAGCAGGCTTCAAAAGAAATTTATTTGGTATGGTAATATGACAGCACAAGTAAATTGACAATTTTTTTTTTTTTTTTTTTTGCAAAACAGCCTCTGAATGTAAGATAATTTAACTGTAATATCTCTGGGCAAGCTACATATCTCAACAGTTTCAGAGTTCTTCATTCCTCTATTGCACAAATGATGTAATTTGTAAGCTATACAACTCTGAGATACAGAGCCTAGAGACATAGAGAAATTTCACCAGGAAGTGTCTTGAACACTGAATAACTCACACTTGTTAGCAAAATCATTTTAGATGCCCAGACACTATATCTGGGTTCCAGCTTCTCACCCAAGCTAATGGGAGAACCCAAATTTAAAAGAGCAGTGATGTAGCTACTGAGATACAATTAAGCTTTTATATATATATACATACATACTAAATTTGTACAGCAAATTATGTCATGGCTTTTTTGATCTGCTACTTATTTCACTAGTGGTAGTAGTCATTTGCTTGATCATTTCCTGCAATTTCATCTTCAATAGCCCTTTCACCCTTCAAAAAAACCCCATTATTACAGTAGAAATTTAATATTTAATTACACCTTTAAAAAATGCATCTCTATTTTAACACTGTAAGAAAAAAACCTCAAAATTATATTTATACCTTCAACAAGCCGCTATTAATTAGACCACCTAAGTAAAACACTTGACTAAATATGCCTTATGAGTGAGGAAAAAGCAGCATCTAAACTCAGTTATTTAAGTAAAATATAGGGAAACACACTAGTATTACACTTACAGGCATTTCCTATACACTGATTTAAGTCTAAAAGGTGACTGTAAGCCCTGCAGGGTTATGTAAGATCCACCACCATAACCATACCTAAAGCAAGAGCTTAAAGCATCACTTTCTCCCATATTTTCTTTTTTTTTTACGAGTTATTGCTGTATAGGAGAGACATGTATATGCAACGGGCATAGGACAAGTCTGCTTAGGGTGTCACTTAAATTACTTCTGAAGTTTTTGTCTGGCAGACACGAAATAATCACGCCATTCATCAAGCCAAGTTCAGAAACAGAACAGGAAAACTCACAGTTTAATGCATATCCAGCTTCAGAGTTAAATGTCACAGGGCCTCACGTTCTCCTGGAACGCTCTCCTACGGAAGAGTTACAGCTCTGGTAAGCGCACGGGGTCACACGCGGAGTAGCCGCCTGAAAACCACACGCTCGCCCCAGCAGACAAGCGCCACATTTCAAACAACCGCTGTTAAACGCTAGTTATACCTCTCCAGCTGCGCACCACAGTCATTGCTGCGCCACCCCAGCGCCCTCCTTGCCCTGCCGGGAGGGCCCTGCACCCTTCCGCGGCCCCGCGGGGCTCCGCAGGGGAACACGGCTGGCAGAGACGGAGGCGTCGCGGCGCCCCCTCCCCGCCGGGGCACCACGCCCTGCCTGCCCCCGGCACTGCCCGACCCCGCGCCCCGCTGCGGCACCTGCCCTCCCGCCGCACGCTCGGCCACGGGGCGGGGGAGCACGGCATTAAAAAAGAACGAAAAGAAGAAATACCAAAAAAACAAAAAAACAAACAAACAAAAAAAAAGACAAAAAAAACCTAACCCAACCCACCCCCCAAAAGCCTCACAACAAACGTAAAAATAAAATATAAATAATAATAAAAAAAACCCAGGAAATCCATACCCCTCTCCGTTTTTCTTTTTTTTGTGTGTGTTTTTGTTTTGTTTTTTAGTCGCCCACCACGAAATGCGTTACTCGCTCCTCTTTGTGCCAGCGCCAAGCGGGATGACGGCCGAGCATCACCCGCCGCGCCCGCGGCACTGTCCGCTCCGAAGCGGCGCGGCCGGAGCCTCCCCCGCATCGCCCCGCCCAGCACCGGCCCCGCCGCCCCCGGGCACCTCGCTCGGCCCTCGCTCGCCGCTGCCCGGCCGTGGGGCCGGCGGTGCGGGAAACATCGGCGGCCCCAGGCGGCGGCGCAACACCGGCGATCGCTCCCAGCGGGGCCCCGGGAAAGGGAGTGTCCGCAGCCCAGCCCACCGGCAGGTACAGGGAAGGGTGGCGAGAGAGGAGATCCCCGCAGCCCTGCCCGCCACTCACCGCTGCCCACGGCGGCGCCCGCTCCTTTGTGTGCCCGCCGCGCCCCGGCACCTCCGTCTCCCGCCGCCGGGCGCCCCGCGCCCCCTCCCCGCCGCGCCGGGGGCGGAGGAGGACGCAGCCGAGATCCGCGGAGGAGGCCGCTACCGCCCGCCGGTCACATGCAGCGGGCAGGCGCGGCGCAGGCTCCCGGCGGCTCCCCGGGAGCCCGGCCGGCAGCGTCCGAGGCGAGCTCGGGGGTGAAGATGGCGACCTCGGCGGCGCGGGGAAGGAATCCCCAGGCCGGCCCGCTCCGCTCCGCGCTGCCGGCTGGGCTGGGCGCGCCGGGGAGGGGAGGGGACAAAGAGCGGCTGCCGCTGCCCGTCAGCGCTATCGCTGTGCCGCCCGCTCCTCCTCCTCCGCCGCCTCCTCGCCGTCCAACCTCCGCCGGCTCCGCAGCGCTCCCTGCCCGGCCCGCTCCTCAGCGCGACCCCAACCCTGACCGTGCCCTAAGCGAAGTGTGTGGGCATCGCCACGGCCTTCAGGAGTAGCGGAAAGCAGGGCACGAAAGCTGCTGTGCTTGTGGCCGGACTAGGAAACGAGAAGGGGGATTTGTGTTCTGCCCCCCAGCTATTGACAGCAGCAAGCTCGCTCTGCTTGTCGGTGGAATTTCCGCGTCCCATATCCCCCGTTTCCCCAGGTTCACTTCAGTTGCTGACAGAGAGGTGGTGAACCATCATGGGTGCTCCACACCTGTAGCTGGTTTACTGATTCAAAAATAGGTATGGTGCCCTGCGACTCTCGAAAAGAGCTATCTCAGCTCCGTTCCAATAGATCATACCCTGTATTTTAAAAGTGAAAAATAAGGGAAAAATGCTGAAGGTGGCAAACATAGCTCTGATATGAAACACGATGAACATTCAATATGAGGTATTCCTTGCTGGGTGCAGAAGTATGGCTGGAAGCTATACTCGGGGACAGACGCGGTGTTACTGTCATGCTTTGGTTCGTTACAGAGAGACTTAGGTAGCCATCTCTCCTGTGCACTTCTCCTGGTTTTGTGGTTCAGTAGCATGAGTTAAAGTGAAAAATTTGGCACTATATATATTTTTTTTGTCAGCATGTTTATGGTTTATTATTTCTCCAAGCTGTGATTTTACAGTTTTGGATATTTTTCTAAGGGGACTTTGTGCACACCGATATACTTATGTCTAATTTTCTTTCAGAAGGACATAGTGTGAGAAGATTGTCAAGTCTAACCATCAACCCAGCACTGCCACTGTAACACCTAAACCACTAACCCACATCATCCAGCACCAAATGCACATGCCTCTTAAACACCTCCAGGGATGGTGACTCCACCACCTGCCAGGACAACCTCTTCCAATGCCTGATGTACCCTAACAGTGAAACAAAATAATTCTAGTATCTTATCTGATTCTCCTGCCTCAGCTGAAGGTCATTTCTTCTGATCCTCTTACTGCAGGCACAGTAGAAGAGACCAA
The DNA here is from genome assembly GCF_963662255.1 of Cinclus cinclus. Taxonomy (NCBI): domain Eukaryota; kingdom Metazoa; phylum Chordata; class Aves; order Passeriformes; family Cinclidae; genus Cinclus; species Cinclus cinclus. The sequence continues at coordinate 42,567,736 of NC_085084.1, read as the reverse complement.
CCCCCACCTCACTACAGCCTCTTTCCAGGGAGATGTAGAGAGCCATGAGATCTCCCCTGAGCCTCCTCTTCTTGTGACTAAACAAACCCAGCTCCTTCGGCAGCTCCTCATAAGACATATTTTCTAGACCTTCAGGAGCCTTACTGCCCTTTCCTCCAACACCTCAATGTCCTTTTTAAAGTGAGTGGTCCAGAACCAGACTTGAGGTGCAGCCTCAGCAATGACAAGTACAGGAGGATGACCAATTCCCTTGTCCTGCTGGCCGCACTATTCTTGGTTCAGGCCAAGATGCCATTGGCTTTCTTAGCCACCTGGACACACAGTGGGTCACACTGAGCTGGCTCCCAACAACTTAGCTCCCCAAGTCCCTCTTTGCCAAGCAGCTCTCTACCCCAGCCTGTAGCACTGCATGGGTTTGCTGAGACCAAGTGCAGGACATGGCACTTGGTCTTATTTTATAACTGCAAAGAATAGCTGCAATTGTTATTTTCATTCTGCTGACGATTATCATTACTGTTCATGGATTTTACTTCACAAGAATCCTGTTATATAGAGAAACTATTATTATCCCTGCTTTCAAGACTGAGAAATTGAAGCATAAAGAGACAGTATACCTTGCCTCAGGTCATATATATATATATATATAGTATGTAGTAAAACCAGAAACTTAATCCAGAATTTTCGTGGAGATCCAGTTAGTTCAAAACCACAAGTTCATTTTATTTCTCAAGCTCTGCTTCTCAGGACTCCACCTGTGAAAAACAATTGTGAGAAGGAACAAAACAATGTTGAAAAATACATGCTAAAAGAAATTTTGTTGAATTTGCACAGAAAATAATGTGTTCTTACATGGAAATGTTGAGAGTAAGCATATTTACACATAAAGCATCAGCAGAAATGTCTGGTTTCATAAGCATATGAACCAATAAGGGGAACACCATGCAATGTGTTGTTTCAATATTGTATATTTAAGGTATGTGATGTAAGAACTTCGAGTTTTTATTGGTTACATTTCATGCAGGAGCAGGTGAATTGCAGAAACATCATAGAAATCTTTGACCAAAACTGCTAGCACAGTAATGATATCCAGAAGGACTGCCCACATTAGTAGTAGCATTATATTCTAAAGAGTTGTGATACTTTCATCAAGCACTGTGATAACACACAGTTTCAACTGTTCCCCACAGAGATTCCTGTCAAGGCACAAAGATATGTCAAGTGCATCCACAGTCATCTGTGTTAGATGCTTCTGGTACCACTTCAGAGTTTCAGGTCTCTCCACTGTCATGTGTCTCAACACACTGGTGTGCCCAAAGTGACACACAAAGTATAGCCAGCAGCATGAAGCTGTAAGAAGCCAACCCTTTCAAATCAGGTCTAGCAGCAGAGTCAGAAGATTCAGCTGCATTGTGAAAGCATACGTCAAATTCTTATCAGAGGACAGTCATGTGCCAGGCTTCTGGCAGCAATGGTACATATTCAGCTGCCATCATTTCTAACAGAGTACTAATCATATTGTGTGTGAGAACAAACTGTGTATAGAGCCAGCCCTGCTTGCAAGTGAATTCAAGCCTTCAGAAGACTGAATTATGTTGGACAAATGTGCTCTGACCAACAGTTTTTATTCTGCTTTATTATGGTTAGTTCCTCAAAAGTGCAGTCATAGTGCTTTTACCACTTTCCAAGTATCTCTCTCATGTCCTTTTGAGTAAATACTGGCAATGCTCCCGATCTCTTTCTTCAGTGACAGTCTTGCCCATATTACTGACTACTTTTACAAATTACTTCTCCCATATCCAAAGATAGGCAAGAGCCTTATTTTTTTTTCAGAAACCTATTCCTCTCCTGCTGTCCTCAGGGCCTCATGACAAAGCCTGAAAGAAATGGTCAGGCAGAAATAACTCACCATTTATATCAACCTTTCACGGTTCCCACTCTGTGGTCCAGAATTTTTGCTAGCTAACATACCAAAAAAAAAAAAAAAAAAACAGATAGAAAGAGCTATCATTATTGAGATTGGTGGCATCTGTGAAAAAATAAAATATTTATTTTAAAAGGGATAATTAGCTTATAATTCCAAATTTTAAAATGTGTTGTCTTCTTTTTCAAGTGAGCAATAAAATGCACATGTTAATTGTGACTAAATAGTTGTGTGTGGATATAATACTCATGAGCACAACAGGATTCCTCCAATTCTGATGTAGCCATATACATGTCAGTGAAGGTATGCATCAGCAATTAAAAGTGGTCAAGACAGCTACGCAGTGAGTTGCATTAGCAGACCATACCTGCATTTCTCACCTGTGGCAACTGTCTACTGTCATACCCTCATAAGGAATTTTTTCATGGAAAGGGTTGTTAAACATCGGAATGTACTGCTCAGGGAGGTAGTAGAGTCACCATCGCTGGAGATGTTCAGGAAACCACTGGGGGTGGCACTCAGTGCCATGGTCTAGTTAGCAAGGTGGTGATCAAGCAAAGGTTGGACTCCATGATGCTGGAGGTCTTTTCCAAACTAAATAATTGGTGATGCTGTGATCCATGATGGCAGCCTAGGCAGACTTATGTTATTTTGGAGCTGCCAGAGGCAAGGAACCAGAAATAAGGTCTGTTAATGTGGCTCAGCTAACAAGAGGCAATGTGTTATGCTCTGATTGCTCACTTGGTTGCAAGGCTTGTGACCTTGCAGAGCCTCCAATCACAGCTGCCAGTTTTAAGGGGAGCTCAGCCCAGTGAACAGAGGTGGTGTGGGTGGAGCAGAAAGGTTAACTCCTTGCTTGCCTTCTTTTAAGGTAAAATAGGAGGATATTCCTGTTCCACTGCTTCCTGTAATTGGTTCTTCTCTGTAAACAAGCCACTGGAAGGAAAAAACTTGTGGGTTTTTTTCCAGATGAGGCAGAAGTTTCATCTGGAAGTCCCAACAAATTCCCTTAATCTGTACATGTTTTACATCCAAGTCCCTCTACATGGCTTGATAACTACCCATGTGGAAGCTGATGCACTGTGCATGCTCCCTTAAGGCTTTATAGATAGCATATGTCTTTTTCTGAAACAGATCCAGACACCTGAAACACAACCTGGGGTGCTCTTTCACCAAGTAGTGTGAGGCAGATTCATCACTCAACAAAAAATTGTGGGGAGAATGGAAAAGCATGTGTGTCCTCTTGACTCAGTAACTTCTCACTCAACATGTAAAGACCTGAACTTGGCAAAGTGGCTCAGAGCTTTTCTGCATAGTAAAACAAAGATCCTTAAACAAAAGAAACTCACCAAATGGAAATCCAATGGGAATTTCTCAGATAGTTGTATTGTTTCTGTCAGAAAGGAATTTTGCTAAGTAGCTGCAGTGACATAGTTGTTTCATTGTGAGCCTGCAATGAAATATCTGCATACCTTCATTCATTGTCCTTTTTTTCTGACAGAAATGAAACTCCATGAACAATAGCATTTTTGCTATTGCACTTGCAAGAACTCGGATGGTAATTAGGTTTCTAATGTATTTTCTGTAACTTCCTTTGGTTTTTATTCTGGTTGTGGAAATTTGTTATTATTTGGCATGAATCTTTGTTTCCTCTCTCACCCTCAGGCTCTCTGGTCTGTTTAGGTTGCATATTTCTATGATGTTTGTGCTATGTTTGTGTATTGCCCAGTGTTAAGCAACTCACAATTTATTTGGCTTCTCTACTTGCTATTGTGATACAAATTATAAATAATTCCACACTTTTAAAAATCATTATTATTTATGAAGCTTTAGGGATTAACTTCAGTTTCCACTTTATGAAAATATAGTTTTGCTGGGTAAACCAGAGATTGGGGACATTCCATTAGGCACAGTAAACAGCAAGCTTTGCATTTTAAAGGCTTTGCAACATGCTACTATGAAAACTGGTAGGATGGTCTGTGAATGGGAGGAAACATTCTGGAAGCCTTTGTGACATCTAATTTTCCTTACTGTTGCTGTTAATATTCCTAGTACCTTGCCAATGACACAGAGAGTTTTACAGACTTATCGCATTAGTGCTGCTAGATAGGTTCAAGTATTTTCCAAGGAAACTTTTATTTTTGTGGGAAAAAGTCCTCTGACTTTTTTTAGCATCCAGCCAGCATTTTATGAAAACTGGCATGGGTTTAGTTATTTGAGTTAATTTTCCTGCTACACATTTTTCCTTTTTTAATTGCCATTACCACTAAAGGTTTATACTAATTTGTTTTTTTTTTTTCAATGCAACTCTGTTCTGAACTGCAAAGCAGGTGTATTCACATTCTAACCACTATTAAGCTACCTGTCCCAATAAACCAGCTCAGTGTAACTGAGGATTAGTGACAAGTTGGCAAGCCTTCCTCCAATAATGATATAAACCTCCATTGACTTTTCTTACTTCAAGCTTTTTAAACCCATTTTGCCCCATCACCAAAAGGAAAGGAACATCAAAAGAAAACCAGCATTCCCTGTACATTCAGAATAATTCTATTTCTAACTTCTAACAAAAATATAATAGGATGGTGTATCTAGTGTCAGGGGTATTTTGTGCTTGTAAGGTGAATTCTGTCGTATCTATTAAATGTTCCCTGGTTCTTAAACACAGGGAAGTATGTAAACTCAGGGAATTCAGCCTGATCCTGACCTTAAAACTTCAACAACTTAGTGGAAGACATACCACTGTCTTCAGTGAGACCAGGTTTTCCCCATGTAAAAAATTTTAGGTCTTGACAGAGGGCTGTGTGTGTTTGGGTACTTTTTCTTTGTACCAGGATCATGTTCTGCTCCACTTTATAAAATACTCTGCATCTTTTCCTTTGATTTTGTCTTTCTTCTCTTACACTGTTTATTGTAGCTGGTTAATAATTTAATTTTAGGCAAGTCAATACAATCTTACTCAACTAATGAAAAGGTAACCTAAAATGATGTGTTAACTCTAAAAGCCTCTTGCAGTAGTCTTTGCTGTGCTATCAATCACTCCATTAAGATGCCTTCCTGGTTTATGTAACTGGCAGTAAATTGCATCAGCTCATACACTGTTGGTATTTTTGATCTCTTGACAACCTGCTAGATTAGTTCGGAATTGTTTCCAGTCCTATGCCACCACAGATTTCCAGCTTTTATTATTAGGATATTCATATTCATGAGAAGAAAACAACCACCCTCAGCATCAGAGCAGTGACTGTAAGCCTGAAGCATATGCTTTGAACTTGCAACTGTGATGTCAGACAGTGATGAGTAGAGGTGTTTATTTCATGTCCACAGTGCTGGTCAAAAGAGGTGGGGCTCGCAACAGAATTAGTTGATGTGCTTGGAAAACCATACTGTGTTTTTGCTATTACAAGAATCTCACTAACTTCTAACAGAGCTGGGAGTCTTTCAGAAAACTCTCAGGTCAAGCTAGAATATATAAGAAATCACCTCAAAAATTAAATTCAGCTGCTATTCACCCTTCAGAAAATGTGTGTGTGAGGTTACAGAGGTTTTTTATCATCTTGCCATCAGCCTCACTGATTCATTCTTGGGGAAGGTGCAGTTTTGCACATCCAGCTGCACTGCCAGACAGACAGAATTTGCCACAACAGGGTATGGGTCTGCACAGGCCTGCGTCCAAACACATACCTTTTCATTCCCGAACCAAACAAGCCCAGTGACAGCAAATAACATTGACAATGGTGCAGGAGAATGTTTTTCTGAAGCTGAAATTTGTATTAGTATCCATTCTGAATGCTAGTCTCAAATTTGCAAAGGGAAGAGATATCTCAGTCTGTGCCAAAACTACAAAAAACAGAAGTATGCATATAGGTTGAAATACAACTAAGATGGACTTGAAATTCCATTAATTCTCTAACCCATATATTCTAGTTTCTTAGACTTTCTGTCCTGTGATTGATTCCCCAGTGTGTGGTAGAAAGTCAAATGACTATGATATTCCTTACAGAGGAGGCATTCAGGAAGTCTCTCCTGTGTCACTTCTCCACAATCTGATAAAGGGAAACAAGATTCTGTTAGTTTCCATCTCCTGGACAGTTTTAATCTTATCTTTTGGGCTACCTCTTTTTCTCAAACTTGTAGAGTCTAGAAATCTGTGACTTTACCTTTTTATGATAAATACACAGGTAGGTACAGCATGTACAATTTGAATTAAGGTAAGAAGAGCCTTACTTATGCAGACAGCACAAAACTGAGAAAGAGAACAAATGGAATAAAAGGAAAATAGCTGGAAAGAAATCTCTTATTTTCACATGTATTCTTTTGGGAGAATTGGCCTAGAAAATGGGTCTACCCAATTACCCAACAGACATGATGGAAATCACACCTGCCTTAGGCAGCCAAAATACATTTTTTCCAGCTTTATGCCTGTGGCAATATACAGTGGCAATAAAATCTGCCATCTAATCACACTGTAATTGAAATATTCTGCTAAACTGTATTTCCTCTGTGTGTTGAGTGACTGCCTTTTCTCCCCTATGGCACAAAGTTGAGAAGGCATCATTAAATCAATGGGTTTCTTTCAGTTTATTGTATAGTTATTTCCTTTTGCCAGGAATCCATGCAAATCGTGGGAAGCTTTCCTCAGATGTAACTGCTGAGCTCTCAGTAGCAACATTTCTGTCTAACATATCAGAGCATCATTATATTTAACCTGAATTAAGTACAATCTTGTGATTTTGAAAAATGAATGAAAATACAAATGTATTTCTAAACTAAGGGGATTTAATGCCTTGGAAATTGTGCTGGTAAAAAAAAAAAGGTTTGGCTGTTTGAATTCATTAATAAATTGAAAACTAAAGGATAATAAATTATACCTTCCTGAGAAGTGTCAAAAGAAGTGGGTTTCAGAAGTATGAGCACTCAGTGGAAGCAGTTTGCTGCTGTGCCTTTAGGGTTCTACCTGGCAGTCTACAGCAGGTGCAGTGCAGTAGATTGGTACTGGTGTAGTGAGAGTGGGGTGACCAAAGCTTCCTTCCTACTGCAGCGGTATTTGTATCGGGTGTTCATTCAGTGAGACAAGACTTTAAATATGTTTTATTATGTTAACAAACACTTTAAATGGCACAAAAGTTGTTTTAACTGAAATTTATTGCTCTCTGTTGTACTGCAGGTATTCCTGGAACCTTCTTTTTTGTGGGATGTCAACAGTAACACAGCAAGAGGTGATTGCAGTGCTCAGAAACATCTTCCATTTGCTCAGAGAAATCTTGGAACATTCAGACTTCACAACTTGTCTAACAGAAGTCTTACCTCAGTCTTGTTCTGGAACTGTTTAAAGAAAATATTTGAGGTAAAAGTAATGAAACAACCACACTAACTCATTCAATTAAGTTTGTGTGAAAAAAAAAACTGAAGTTATGCATACCTGATTTCCCCCTTTAAATAGAAGCATTCAGATCCTGCTAATTAGCAATTTTAGTAGAGCTTGGTGGACTCTGAGTAACTGCAAAGGAAAAACAGGCACTACATGATAAGACTGGGTGAACAAACTTAAAACAATCTGTGCTTTAAATGGATAATAAATGTAATTCAGGTTCCAAATTAGATCTGGGTGGTGCTCCAGATATTGAATTCCCGTACAGCAACTTCAGGAACGTCTCTTATTAAAAAGCAATAGAATTTTCATTGTGTCTGAGTAGATTTCAGCTATTCAGTCCAGTACAGTTCATTCTATAAACAAAGCACACCAGTGTATGAATACCAGTCAGGTACTCTACCAGACCAGGTTCAGCAGTTTAACAGGCTACCCTTTGCTAAGTAGAACAATGATACTTCTTTAACCTCCCAAAAACAGTCTGAGCAAATTCTTGATGAATAGTGTTCCAGCTTAAAAATCCCCAACAGAGACTGACCACACTGCATGTAAGAAACCAAAATCAAAACCAAAAAAAAAATAAATAAGAAGAGTTATAATCAAAATGTGGAGAACAGCAGCAGGGAACAACTATATAAAATATCTCACTCATTTATATATTTAGGAAAACATTCCAAGGATTTCTGTCCTGAATACCTGACTAAAACTGTAAAAGGTCTTTTCCTCAAACAGCCCACAGCTGAGCTGTGTATGACAATGATATCTAAAGAGGACTGTGTCCTGGAGGATATATGGATGTGTAATTTTGGAAACTCAGTATGTAGTCCGGCGCTTTGTCTCCACCACATGATTGTTTCCCTTGGCTTCTGTATCTCCAGCCCTGCTGGTCCAAATACTCACTTGGAAACCAGCTAACCACCACCTGCTTCACCAAGGGTATTGCAGCCTACCTGTGGGACTAAACCAGAACCAGGTGTGACATCCTTGTTAACACACTGTCCAGGAGCAAGGAAATTAAAACATCTAAGAGTACACAGGCTCTTATGTGCTTTATTGGGTAGAAGAGCATGTGTAGGTCACCAAAAGGGAGTTGTGGGAGTAAGACTGGGAATGATGTTTTGCTTCATAACTCCCACCCTCAGTGTTCACAGCTTTGTCAGCATCTGGTTATGTATTGCAGTTCAATTTTGAGGCCCTGTCCCTGTGGAATTTCATGTGCTGGTAGCTAGATAGATCTCTGTTTAAACCACAGTCTTGCTGGAAAATAGCCCAATTTACCCGTGCAAAGTGGGATCATGCTTAAAAGCTATTTAAATCCTCTCAGGCACCAAGCTTTTTTTAAAGATATTTTTTAACCTGAATGCTGCCAGTGCTAGAACAACTACGGTAATGTGGAAAACAAGTGGGAACAACAGCAAAGATATGTTGCTGGCAAACAATGCTGCTCAAACCTGTTCCACACAGTTGCCAGAGCTTTCCGTGTTATGTTATGCCAGCAGATCCACAGCAATCAGAAAAGGCTGGAATTTTTTGAGAAAAAAAAAATTCTAACCTCTAGCAAAAGTTTACAGATTGGTATTGCAAGATACTTTGTAAGATATTTGCAAGGGCAAATCAAGTTTAATGTCTAGGCATATGTTAATTGGTGTTTAAACAAAAGCAATGTACTAACTAATTTGGGTTACAGGACAGTTTTGGAGGGCTCCTCCAGGTTTTTTCTCCCAGGTCATTCTAGATTTGGAAGATAATGTGGACTTTCCTGGGAAATGCAATTCTTTATCTCCCATGCCACTTCCTCAAGAATGCAGTTGTACTTACGATGACATAATGTGACAAAATAAAAGGAAATAAATAGTAATGGAAGGATATATCCTAAAGGCCTGTTTCTGTTCCCAATGAAACCAATTTAACAATTGCCATTTACCTCAGTAAGACCTGGGTTAAGCTTTGGTAGTTTTAATGGAGTTTTAATACCAGAATAGTTGTCTACCTTTGGCAAAAAGAGAGTGGGGTACTTTTAAAACATCAAATTAGAGACATGGGATTGTATTCCATTTATTACAACAATCTGGTGTAGGAACAGAATAACTAAATATGCTCTGGTCTTCCTTTACGAGTTTCTTACTACCAGTTTTCTCAAATGAGACTTAAAAAGAATACAAGCACATACACACACACTCCCACACACACGCACAACCCCAAACTTCTCCTCTTGAAGATATAAAATTCCTGCCTACTTCCCAAAATTACCTCTGCATCAAACATGAAAATTTATAACCCAAGAACAGGACTGATTCAGTTTCAGAAAATGTTTGAAAAGGATAACTAGTGCTGGATCCTCACTTGTCAGTACAAAAAGAAAACCTCTTTTATATATACTTGTTTAAGTTACAGGTAAATCTATTATGACACAGATATCTCAAAATATAGTAGAGTGCCCTAGAACCTGACTTAGGCCACCTGAATTCAATGATGTGCAATAAAAGATGTAAATTGAATAGCTATGCATAGAATATTTCACTTCAATATTGCTTAGAAATGTTATATTGTTAGACCCTGGCCATAAAAGGACTGTTTTATTGTTGTATTTATATTCTCTACAGAGAATTAATAAATATTTAAGTTGAATCCACGTGCATGCATGGATGGTTGTCAGAGAGAAAGAACCTTTTCCACGAAGCTTCAACAACTCCATACTCCTGTCAGGATATAAAAAAATAGAGAAGTGCCTTTCCTACTGAGTCAGTGGTATGTACTAGCAGGAGCACATTTGCAAATAACAGCATATAAATACAAAGTAATCGTAAAAATAACCTTTTAAAACTGCCTGTGACAGAACAAGAGATTGATTAAAAACACCACCACTGTTCTTGTTTATTCCCTTTTGTATCAGTGGTTCTGCTGGAATTCATATTGTATTTTTGAGTCATTGCCAATGCTGCTATCTGGAGAGAAACAACTGAAGCAACTTTAGTAATTGCTGTCTTTATATAGTCACAATATGCCCATACTGTAAGGCTGCTAATTCTGTAAGCTGACTTTTTCTCATTTTGTGCTTCTATTATCCCAGATAAAATAACTACTGCAGAAAATGTTGTGAGTAGCTCTGTAATATCTCCTCAGGCTGGCAGCAGGATGCTACAGAAAAGTGTGTTCTTAGCTGCTGCTTCTCCTACACATCCTTCCCAGTTGTCATTTCACTCTGCTGTCTTTGGTGAAGTGGGTTTGCAATTGTCAACAGTTATAAACCTCTTGCAGCAATGCAGAAATGAAAGAAAGACAGCTACTGGCAGGCAGGAATGAAATTACCCATGGAAGAAGGGCCCCTTCCTCAGTATCCTCTTCAGCAAGGGAATAATCTCCTTGGCCTGTGATTTTGACTGGGTTAGACTGGATGAGTGTCCATTCTTTGATGATGCAAAGGGTCCCCATATCTGTTAACCAGACAACAAGAATTAAAAAAAGAGTGCCTAACTTGCTTGAAGAACTTACTGTGGTGAACAGACAAAATGCAATGTAAGCAAGCCTCTGTGACTCAGGCCTGCAAAAAAACTCAGAGGGATGGTACAGTATGTTGCTTATGTTTGGGTCTCAGGAGATTTTTGTAGGATTTAGCTTTCCCTTTTAGTTCTTCCCTGAAAATATAATTCCAATAACTCTAATATATTGCTAAAGCCTTGGCCCTTCACACATCCATGTCAAACCTCGTACAGACAAGTTGTCCCATTCATTTAACAAGTCTGAAGGTGCTAAGCCACATGTGTCTCATACTGCCTGTCACCTTGCTCTAGCTTTGTGCTGCTTGCACTCTCTGCCTATGTGTTCTGAGGGGAGTGCAGGTAGCCCAGCTGTTAATTGCTGCCTACGTGACCTGGTGGCCCACCTCCAGAAGCTGCAATTTTGCCCAACAGATTGCCTGTGGATAACTCTAGAATGGCAATCTGCCTCACAAGCTAAAAAGTCATATTTTTCTTCTTTATCCTCTAGCATGGGAATATTTCGATTGCTTTCAGTAAGACTGTTCACAAATTTGAATGCAAATTGATGTCCTGCTGTGCTGATACTGCTCTATGCTGTCTCACTTCTCTGTCTGATAGAACAATTCAGATTAAAAGTTTAGGGTTTTATTGCTATTTTAAATGTCAGTATGAGGAGAAAATTAATTGTGAAGAAGCATTCACTCCATTCAGAGTTGAACTGATGAACATGAGAAGAGGTTCAGGATGTTGCAAATGTTTTAAGTCTTAAAATGTCTTGTTACTAGCCAGAAGCTTTTATTTTGCAAAGAAACACTATTCCTGCCTTGTGTAATCTGATGTACTTTATTAAAAGTCTAAGTTTAAGAAAGCTATTTTTATTTTCAGGAAGTCATAGTTTATATGATTTAAGACATGAATACATGGAGGACAACCCTGGGGAAACTAAGCCCATATCTGGAAATGCAGCAGAAGATCATTTGTGCCAGTTTTTAATTTAACAAATTCTGTTTGCAGAAGCCAGAGCCAGTAGTGTTCATGCTCCCAGTTTACTCAACATAGCAGTCTCTCAGCACTAAATGTCCTCCTCTGTTTTATGAATGGTTTTAGCTGTGGTCTCATCATTTACCATTTCTTATGGTTCTCCTTTCCTATAATTAAGTATCTCTATTATATAAAAATGCAGGTGTGAATAATAAGATGCCTTTCAAAGAGTGTCACTTAGATCAAGGTAATGAGAATTAGTCTCCTTGATATACTCTCTGCTCCACCACCAACTTTATCTGAGACTTTCAATAAACCACTTAACCTCTCCACATCTATTACTCCACCTGTCAAATGAGAGTGGCAGTACTTTACAAGCTTGCAAGCTACATTTTACTATGAGAGTACTTTTGCAACTGATGAGTACAGAATGTCTCTCAAGAGGCAGATGATGCTGCCCAGACTTTGATGGACTCAGCACATTAGGAGGGATGGACATAACCCTGGTCTGAGCAGGGGGTTTGTGCAGCTGGCTGACCATGGCTACTTTGCAGGTCTATACTCTAGTGGAGGCCTACAATTACTTCATTGCAGAATCTACCTCATAGGTTTGTAGGTCAGGGAGTTATTTTACTGGTATATTACTTAGCAGATGTCCTATACTAATCTGGCAGAGACCCAAAGTATATACGCAATTTAATCTTTCTCCAAGGGTTTCAGTCTATTAAAATTGTCCGGATAATTTTTTTTGGGTGCATCTTGAAAATGAACTTAACTTTTAGTATTTATACAATTTGATTCTTGATTTGAAGATTTTCTGAAGTTGAGAAATGTATGGAGCATTTGGGAAAAGTGGAAAATTATCCTGAGAAGAGGTGCTTGTCACTCTGTCAATCTCCCCTGTTCTCCTGACTTACTGTTGTCTTTCCCTTTCCCTTTCCCTTTCCCTTTCCCTTTCCCTTTCCCTTTCCCTTTCCCTTTCCCTTTCCCTTTCTGTTTCCCTTTCCCTGCGAAGGTTCTTTCCCAAGAGTCATTTAACTGATGGTAGAGCTCCCTTTTGCTAAAACACTGCCAGTCTTCCTGACACTAGCACTTAGTTTCATATTATGAGCAATATTATACCACTGTGCTGCAACACTAGGGAGTAACATCTGGTTGAATAAAGGATACATCTAAATTTCATGAATTTTCTAAACTAAAAAGATAGTTTACTTAAGAGCTGTTTTATGGAAAGAAATCAGGAGAGGTAGATAATTCCTTGGAGGTCCAGTAAAAGACAGAAAGTCACCTATCTGAACGGAACTGAAGCCTAACCTTGGCACTTGATTCCTCCTCATGTAATTCTGTGCTGAGAACTTACTGATGATGGCCTTTATAAGCCCCACTTCTTAGCACATAGTTTATCTCAAGCAGTGATGAGAAAGCCAAGGGTACAAAGTGCATTCCACCACTGAATTAGACATCAAAAACATAAGGGATACAAGATTCAGAAATGCAATGGTTTTGTCCTTCTGTCTAGATGCTTCTAGTTTTTTCACAAGTGGCAATAGCTGGAATATATCCTTCTGTGATCTAGGTTTTATTTGGGTACCTTATGGTATGGAAGGGAGGCGAATAAGGAGAAAAAAAAATCACATATCAATCATCAGAGTAATTTAATTTTTATAATTGATCTAAATTTCTAATATTATTGGTATTTATTACCAGCAACTTCTATATATGGACGCTGATGTTATTTCCTTTAATGGGTTTATTTTACTCCTCTGCCCACATACTTCTTTTGCCTCAAGCATGCCTTCCTGGCAACATTGATTACGAATCAGTTGACTTCTGACAACTGTTCTGAGTACAGCTTTTAGGAAGACATTAAATCCTTCCTTTCCCAAGGTGTTTTAGGTACCAAAAAAAGGTGCTTATAATATAAAACTTGTGTTTGTAACAAGGTTGTCTACAGTGAAGAAAGAGAAACTGGTTCATATTTTTACCAAGGCAAAGTTATTTTTGTTCAGTGCTTTTCACCACAAGGTAAATCAAAAAAAATTATGTGATAGATACCCATAATAACTCTCTAGGACCAGGCAGACAGAGATTATAAAGCAAGATATCAGGTCCACAAAAATATATGCTGACATAATTTAAAATGGGAGTGTGAGCCGTGACAGTTTCTGGGAGGCCCTAGATCTAATGTTCATTTACTCCTTTGTTTTCCTTCAATAACAAGCATGCAGCAGTACCAGTTTAGTGAAAAGTTCCATAAAGACTACTAGTACCTTAGAGGACTGGAAGCCAGTTTGCAAATGTCTCCAGCTATAACTGAAAAAAAATTAAAAAAAAAACAAAACAAAAACAAAAAACATTCAATTAATGAGAGTCACATCCAATTCACCTAGGAAATGCAGAGGGATAAATTGTCTGTGGCTTCTTTAAGACTTTTTCAACTCAGAACAGGGATTCCTTATGAAACATGCCAGTAGCTGTTTTTTTCCAGGTGCTCTGTTATCCCAAGAGTCAGGAGGAGCACTGAGCTGATCCTGAGTGAGGGTGTGGTTTCAGTGTCACCCTGAGCTGATCTTAGGCCCTCTTGCTGTTAAAAGAAGCAATTCTGCTTCTCCTGTGCTATCCTGCTGCTCAAGCTTACCATGTGTTTGCATGGTTGCAGGGGTCCCTCAGCCATGAGATGTCAACTCTCTGATCTTATTGAAGCCAGTCTTTCTTTCTTGAAGGTACAGTTTTCAACCAGACCCACAAGCTTATCTCACTTGCCAAATAATTTCTAATTCTGGAAGGAAAAAGACCACATTCCTGAGAGCAAGGCCCAATACCCCTTTTCAGTGGCAATTCCATCATGGAGAAGCTTAACCCAGCAATGATATGCTAAGAAAGTGTCTTGAATACATTTTGCACCACCTGAACCTATTGTTTGAACAACTTCAATGTTTCCTTATATAACTTTTAGCAGTATGGGTAGGTATGCAGTATGAAGGGTAGTTTTGTCAAACACAGCCTGCCAGTGTCAGCATCTGGTTAAGCTGACTCCAAACACAACCATTACAGTTGCCTGAGAAACCTGCATGTTGCAGCAGGGAGTGTTTGGGTCTGTCCTTGTTCCCCTGTAAAAGCACTAGCCCTACACTTAGGCAATGTCCAGTTTGTGCTGTGGAGCAAGAAACCCACAGACATAGTTCAGACCTTGAGCTGAGCTCAGCACTGACAAGGGCAGCTCCCCAGTGTTAGAGCCTCAGGATCTAGGTCTCCTCTGGTGGCTCAAGACATTTAAGCATTACCTATGTATAAACATGCAAGCACACAAGACCATGAACAAGAATCTAAACATTTTGTTAAACCACACAATCGTACTTTTCAGAGCTCCTTCTAGGACAAGCTAAAGTCAGTCAGGCTGTGTTTTTTCTTCATGTTGTAGGAATGTATAACATTGAACACAAGCACATACAACAATTATTATCAATTAGTGATTTATAAACTTCCAGCAGTTTTCTATAATCTTTCATACCTTGTTATGGGCACCAGCAAATTCTCCCTAACTTTATTCTGAATAGTGCATGTCTGACAGATAATTATTGCTCAGAAAATACATTCCATGTGAAATATTTTGTAGCACAGTGATGCTGTCTGTAATTCATCAGAGAATTGTAGCATTGCACTGTATCTCCTGGGATTGACTTTAAGGAGTGGTTTTTAACAGAAATTCCTGCTGTGGGAACAGAAAAATTTGAGCAGTATTGGTCCCTGTATTTCTGTATTCTTCAGATCCCAGATTTCCTATTCCAGATACAAAGCCCTAAAAAGCACTGCTGTTTCACTGTAAAAACCAGTAGAAAGTAACCTTTCAACCTTATCAAGCCTGACATATGATAAGATGACAATAGGACTATCAAGACTTCATATATGTGTTTGTGAGTGCATACACAAACATGCAAATCACATACACAGGTATCATACATCTCTTCATGTAAGGGAGGAGAGTTCTAAAACTTGTCACTGCAAGATGAATAAGACAAGGTACAGTTATTTGTACAAGAAGTAGACTAAAATAACAAAGACATGACCTATATGAGCAGGACCTTTCTCCCCAACAGTATTGTTACATCCATCTTGGACACACACTGTGAAAAAAGGACTTGACCTCCACATCATTATCCAAAGTCCCAGACTTTTGCCCTTCCTCCAGGCCTTTATATGCTGGTTTTAGGTCTGCTGACATGTCATGGAAAAACAGGTGAAAGAGGCAAAGTTATGTGTTTTCTTCTTAGCAATCTAAGTGAACCCTCCCCCCCCCCCCCCCCCCCCCCGGTTATTTCAGGCAGCTTCCTCTTTGGGGGCAAATTAATTTAAAGATGAGAAATAAGAACTGCCTTTGCTGATACACCTTCACAAAGCTGTGCAGAGAAGGCCACCCAGGTGCATGAGCAGGTCCTGGAGTGCATAAGGAAAAACAGTGCTTTTAAACAGATAGCCTTATTCCTGGAGGACCAAGCTCTTGATTCCATTAATATGAAGAACACATATCCCCCTAAGGAAACTTTGCAATGCCACTATAATCTTTCTCTTTTTCCTAGCCCCCTTTCACAGGTCTGCTTGTGGCCAGCTGCAAGGTGGTGCTATTCTGCTCCTTTGACTATTCATGTTGCATATTCTGTTCCAGTTTAAGAAGTGTCCTCTTCGTTGTGATTGTGTGCACAGATGCTGATCACTGATACTCACTTTTCCCTGGACTATCTCTTACTCCCTCCCACCCATGTGCCCTGACGTTGTACAGGGTATTTGGGTGAAAACCAGAGCAATGTCTGGTTATTCTGTACAGTCGCTATGGTGCATACTCATCACCCTGCTGCTTCTTTGCTGTGGATGCAAACACACACCCTACACTGCTGAATTTTGCATTGGTCCTGTTCCTGCAGTTGAATGCAGAAGACAAAAGGGAGACACAGTGACTCTGAAAAGAAATTGTGGTGTCATACAGAGAGCACAACCTGACTGTGGCTCTCTGGCTCGCTTTCTCTGCCTTTGGGAGCTATAATCTGCTCTAGTCCTATCTGCTGACAGCATCTATTTTTTTACCCTCAGTTGCCTTAATGCATGGGGCATTAATGCAGTGCAGATACACAGCCAACATTCATCCGTTCACTCAGCCAGACATCTGGAGAGCAGTGGCATTTGACCTCTTCTTCACTCTGACCAGGCAGCGTGGGCAGGTTTCATTACACTCCCTGGTGCCTTTATGTTGCCACACAGATGGACACTCCAGACCCTGATGCAGATACCTCGCTCCTGCCTTGGCTCCAGATGTTTTCTTCAGACAGGATATGTAAGTAAAGGAATCAACAGCTAATTTCATGAAGGGAGGAAGGGAAGGGAGTTATTACTATGAAAACAGTATTGTGCTTGCAGGGCAAACACTTTGGACATAAGAACTTCAAAGTAGGACAAGAGTGATAAGAAACAGATCTCAATCAGAGCTTAATTTCCTGTTTTCTATTCAAAACAGTCCTATGTCACAACCAGTGCAGTATTTCTATCCTAGCTAGGTCAGGAAGATTTTATCCTAAACACTACCAATTGCTATGATCAGAATATGAAGAAATAACAACTCACAAATTCTTTTTCTACAGAAGATTTTGACCTGTTCTCTTTCTGCTGTTCTGGTAACGCAGCTGTGAGTATGGATTCCCACAGCCTACTACCATGATTACTAAAACTTCCTTCTCTTTGGCTCCCCACTGTCCTTTAATCTATAAAGCAGATCTTAGAACTGTTCAGCTTGTCTATAAACCTGGCCTTGTCAACACCCTTCACTACCTTTAGTTCAAGGCTGATGTTCTGGTCTCCCAGATCAGTGAGAGCCAGCTCCCCTGTAGGAAGTCAGCCTCTGATGCATCTCTCCCTCTACATCACCAGGCTACTACCCTCACATCATGGTTTTCTCTCTGGAGGTGCCCTCAGTGTCTTTCTGGCCATCTCTGGGTTCTTTTCTTGATGAAAATCACAGAATCACACAGAATCACAGAATATGTGGAGTTGGAAGGGACCCACAAGGATCATCATGTCCAACCACTTGTCTTGCACAGGATGCTCCCAAGAATCACACCATGTGCCCAAGAGCATTGTTCAAATGGTTCTTGAGATCTGTCAGGCTTGGTGCTGTGACTACTTTCCTGGGGAGCCTCTTCCAGTGCTCAGCCACCCTCTGGGTGAAGAACTTTTTTCTAGTATCCAACCTAAATCTCTGAGAAGAGATCAGTGTCTGCCCCTCTTCTTCCTCTCATGAGGAAGTTGTAACTGCAATGAGGTCTCCCCTCAGTATCCTCCAGGCTGAATAGACTGAGTGAGCTCAGCTACTCCTTGTACATCTTTTCCTTTAGGCTGTTCACCACCTTGTGGTCCTCCTTGGGGTACTCTCTAAAAGCTCAGTATCTTATATTGTCATGATCAAAAGTGCACACAATGTTCAAGGAGAAGCTGCACCAGTGCAGAACAAAGCAGGACAATCCCTTCCCTTGAGTGCCCAGTGACGCTTTCTCTCTTTAGTTTCCATTTCTGTTTCATAACTCTATCTCAGCTTATGCATTTCTGTTCACAGAGAACACATATATGTTCTTAAATAAAACTTTGTGGTGTTCATCTGGGTAAATAGATCAAGATTTTTGGGTACCCGGCTCCATTTCTACCTTGGTTGCTTTTAAAAAAAAACAAAACAATTTATAATTACTTCTTTGCATTTTAAGCCTTGTCCTCCTGCCATTTGCTTTTACTACTGTTTTGCGATTACAAATAATTTTAGTTGTTGTTAATTTATAGAGAATCTTTAGGCTCTGAAAGTTTGGTCTGAACCATAAGATAATATTTTTGGACACTACAAAGAAGCAGTCAAATATCACTGAGTGATGAAATTCAGCAGACAATAACTTTTGAGATCTTACTCACAGTTTCCTGTTACTTTCTTTGTTTGTTTAATGACCTTAGGTCTAACCTCAACACCTGGCCTACCAAACTGAACTTGGATAAAAAATCCCCCTTCGAAGTACCTAATCTAACTAGCTTTGCTACTATGACATATATAAGGACTTACAGACACACACTTCCTATAGGTTTATATTCTGGTATTGACATTTGAATGTCACACAATCAACTCCTTTGACAGTTTGCATCTAGCACAAAAATCCTGGAAAAGAAAGGGAAGGGAAGGGAAGGGAAGGGAAGGGAAGGGAAGGGAAGGGAAGGGAAGGGAAGGGAAGGGAAGGGAAGGGAAGGGAAGGGAAGGGAAGGGAAGGGAAGGGAAGGGAAGGGAAGGGAAGGGAAGGGAAGGGAAGGGAAGGGAAGGGAAGGGAAGGGAAGGGAAGGGAAGGGAAGGGAAGGGAAGGGAAGGGAAGGGAAGGGAAGGGAAGGGAAGGGAAGTTCCGGGAAGGGAAGTTCCGGGAAGTTCTGGGAAGTTTCGGGAAGGGAAGTTCTGGGAAGTTCTGGGAAGTTCTGGGAAGTTCTGGGAAGTTCTGGGAAGGGAAGGGAAGGGAAGGGAAGGGAAGGGAAGGGAAGGGAAGGGAAGGGAAGGGAAGGGAAGGGAAGGGAAGGGAAGGGAAGGGAAGGGAAGGGAAGGGAAGGGAAGGGAAGGGAAGGGAAGGGAAGGGAAGGGAAGGGAAGGGAAGGGAAGGGAAGCAGTGGATTTAATTAGGCTATTTATATAAGCAAAAGTATGTATTTGTTCAAATGCTGCCCAGTTCAAATTCTATGCCACAGTTGAAATTTTCACATGAAGTAATGTTTTAAGGAAGTAAGGCACTCCTTACTGAAAGCCCTCTCCCACTGCTGTGGCAGTACCGGTGTAGGTGAGGGCCATAAAACCAGGGGCTTTAAAATTGTATTTCTGTACAGCATCTTTCTTCTTCCTTGTTATGAGATTGATGAGCAAAGATAAGGC
The DNA here is from genome assembly GCF_963662255.1 of Cinclus cinclus. NCBI lineage: Eukaryota > Metazoa > Chordata > Aves > Passeriformes > Cinclidae > Cinclus > Cinclus cinclus. Next base: position 42,548,057 of record NC_085084.1, on the reverse strand, counting down.
AACAAGAATCACCGGCCTTTCTAGTTTCAATGGACTCAGGATATCCACAGTGATTTTACATGTTGCATATACAGCTATCTGTCATGGAGTAGGCTGCTGCTAACTCTTCTCATAATTCAGCAGGGGTAGCAGAAACCATCAACCATTCAAAAAGAATAATCTGAGATAATTGCTACATGGTTAGCACTGTTGCCTATTTATTTACTTTGAAAAAAGGACATTTTTGTTTCTCAGCAAGAAAATTATAAAAAGCTTGATGGAAGAAAGACAAGACAGATAGTGGCGAACATACAGAAAAGATAGAGGAAAAAAACTCTTTTCTGTACATAGTCTGAGTCTGTTCTGACTAGTGTACCCAAGTAAAAGTTTGCTGTGAGCCAGCATTACACAGGTAAGCAGAATTATGACTTCAGACTTACAAGAAACCCTCTCAGCTGTTCCTGAATAGCTTTTGAATTAACCTGAAATGTGGAGTGGGAACAGTGGAATCCCATTGATTCATGTGGGATTGAGATTTCTCAAGTTTAACTTTGTGGAAATACCAGGAAAGTCCCTGCAAATAATTTTTAGCCCATGCCATTTCAGGAGTAGTGTACTCAGAATCCATCTGCTGGGTGAGGACTAAATAACCCATGATAGTACAGTGTTAACAGCCAGTAACTTTATAAACTGTGAAACTGGCTCTGCATGGAGTTCATGAAGAGTGTGGTGCATTAGTTTAGCATGGCAAGCTTTTGGTGGGTGGGGGGCTCCTGTGAAAAGAAAATTCAATGCCAGCTGGTTCCAAGATGGTCCAACCACTGGCCAAGGTCAAACCCATCAGTGATTGTGGCAGTGCCTCTGAAATAACATTCTTAAGAAGGAGGAAAAAACCTGTGAGGCAGTAATCACAACCAGAGAAGGGAGGAGTGAGTAGAAATGACAGCACGAGCCCTGCAGACACCAAGGGCAGGGCAGGAGGAGGGGCAGGAGGTGCTGGAGCAGGTGTTTCCCTGCAGATCCTGGTGCACACTGTGGTGAAGCAGCTGTGTCCCTGCATCCCTTGGGGTTCCACAGTAGAGCAGAGATCCACAGCAGATCCTGGAGGACCCCACTCTGGAGAAGGTAAAAGCACCTGAAGGAGACCATGACCCTGTGGGAAACCTGTGCTGGAGTAGGCTCCTGGCAGGACCTGCGGAGAGGGGAGCCCAGGCTGGAGCAGGATTTGTGACCCCATGGCAAACCCACTACAGAGCAGCCTGCTCCTGAAGAATGGTATGCTGTGGAAGAGATTCCTGCTGGAGTAATTTGTGAAGTCTGTGAGAAGAACTCATGTTGGAAAAGGTTGTGGAGGGCTGCCTCCCATAGGAGAGACCCCACACTGGAGCAAGGGAAGAATGTGAGGAGTAAAGCATGAACAGAACCCATTCTCTACACCCAGGGGAAGAGGCAGAGAAAACCAAGAAACAAGTCTGGAAGGAAGGGAAGGGTGGGGTGATGGTATTTTAAGATTTGGTTTTATTTTCTCATTGTCTTAATCTGATCTTACTTATGATAAATTCAGCCACTTTCCTCACATGGATCCTGTTTTACCCATGATGGTTACAGGTGACTGGTCTCTCCCTGTCCTTATCCTAGAAGCCTTTTGCTATATTTTCTCTCCCCTGTTGAGTGAGATTGGGATGGATAGAGAAGCTTTGGTGGGTATCTGGCATCTAACCAGTGTCAACCCACCACACACCAGTAGAGGTCTAATGTGCAATGCTCATAAAAAACTATTAAGATGAGAAAAGACTAGCATTTCACTGGATTTTCATCTTGTGTCACCTGGCAGGAACACTTCTTACTGTAGAGATCATTAACTCTCAGAAGAGATACTCCCAGAAGTATATTCCCACCAATATCTTTTTTTTGTTCTATCTCTCTACTTGTCTCCTTATTTTCTTATAAGCAATGGTGGAGATGTAGTCATCTCATTCATTTTCAGATTCTGCTGCCTTCAGTGTGGTTGAATACATTGCATCTAAATTACTTTAACAAATATATAATATAACTGGTTTAACACATTATTTCCCAAGCCTCCAGCTGAATCCTCATTCCTACTCATTTTAATGTTTCTATTGAACATTCTCTGATACTGTGGGTGTTAAGACTTCAAACGTCCTAGCAAAAAGGGGTTCTGCTTTACAGGAGACCATACTTCACTGTGAGAAGTCACTGATCACAGTCTAATTGACATCAAAGAGAACTGTGCTTCATGGTCTTATTGATATTCTGCCTGTATTTTCTTCTTAGCTCTGTCTATAGCTGTTAAATTGTTCCAGCCTTGTCTTACCTTCTGAGGGCATATATTTGCAGAGTAATCATATCACACAAGTGTGCTATTTTACACCAGGCAGCACTACAGCTCCTTCTTCTTCATTTCCATATGCATATGGATACTGCCTTGGAGATTTGTTTAAACTGTTTAGCTTATCTTAGTTTATTCCTAAATTCAGATTGGAATGAATACAAAACATTATTTCTTTACCTGTTTAATAACTTTTAAGGTAGCTTTTGTATTTCAATTTAGCAGGCCTTAGCAATATCCGCATATGAAACAGTCCTCTAAATAAAACAAAAATAAATACATAAATAAAAATGAACACAAAATTTGTAGAGCTCCATTACTTCCAAAAAGGTGGGGGTTTTTAAGGATTCAATGGAGTTTTAGTTTCAAATCTGTTCCAGATATTACAGCTGGTTCAAAGCCATCCAGTTCAAATGCTATTGCAGGGTTGGTTTTTTGGTTTCCTTAGAAGTTTGTCTTTCCCTAATTATTTTCTTTCTTTGACATGGAGTAGGGGAAATAGCACTTAGGAGAAATCCCTGAGAGATCATCTGATTTAACTTTTGTGGTCTGAGTTACTCTATATTTGATAAATTACTTCACCTGTTTGAAAAGCGAGTTTTAAATGAATGGAATTGTACAAGAACAAAATGATGAAACCTGCAGCAAGCTCTACTGGATGTCTTGATCACAGACACAGTGTTGTTTACTCTTTGCCCAGGTTTTGGGGGCTTTTCTTATACTTCTTTTCTCCTGTATATTTGAGGTGTTCTGCCCTGAAGTAGAGAAAACACATGTGCTGATATTTGCATGTTTCTTCTCTAATTCAAGTGTTTGTAGTTTCAAATACTCATTGAAATCTGGTTTAGAAGATAGAAAGAAAGTGAAAGAAATTGCAACATGCATCTTAAAACAATTTCAAACAAATCTCTCTTAGGGCAATGGGAAGTACATTAAACAGCATGCTTTAAAGTAAATCATTTGATGTAGCTGGTGCATTGTAACATTTCCCATCTGACAAAGGCAAGTAATGCACCCTTTACAACTATGTGTCAAGTATTTTGTTACTGGAGCCACAAATTCCCTCAATTTTGCCTTTTGCACAGTAACTAAAGCAAAGCAGTACTGAGAAGCATACCTGTCACCGTTCTGCCCACCTGAGGCCTTTCTACACGGCTCCTTCTCTGAACACACATTAAAGGCATTGCAAAAGGAGCCTCACTCTTTCAGGAGTCCTTTTTTCTTTTCTTTTTTTTTTTTTTTTGTTTGTATTTTTAGTCTGACATGAGTTAACGTGTTTCATTTTCTCATACCTAACAAGCTTATAATGATTTAACTCTGTATTTTATGAAATTATGAGAAGCAGAGCTTCCTACCTAATGTGTGCATATCTACAATATTATCAGAAAGTAATATGAGTAAAGTTTTGATACGCTCTTCTTCATTATAGTATCTAAGAGGTTTATAGTCCTCTTATAAGGAGAAATTTTCTTACATTCTCCCTAAGGAATAAAATATAAAGCCAGAAATCTCCACAGGTAGTTGCAACTGAGTAATTGTTTATCTAAGTCCTACTGAAAGCACCTAAAATAAAGCAGAAACAGGCAAAAATACACAGAAAAATGACTGCAAAACAGGTAATTGACCCTCAACCTTTCTGCTCAAAGGAATTACTTTCTGAACATGCTGCAGTTCTAATTATAACTGCAATGAAGCCAGACCAAGCACAAATGAATATACTCTTCACCTTTACTATTTCTATATTCAGTCCTCTGTTCCTCTTTAGTCCAAACACAATCAGTCTTCTGTTCACCTCCAGTCTGCACTGCAGACTATAATTAAACAATGAAAACCTGACATTTATCTATAGAGGAAAACTGTTTAAAGAACCACTTAGTACATGGAAATTTTTGTTTCACTCATGCAGAATTAGTCCATAATGTTCCTTTATTCCATTTACTCTTCCTTCTATGCATCTTAATGCTCTTGCTCACATTCCTATGCTTATTCACTTTGGACTTCATTTATTGGTTTGGCAGAAGCCAGAGTTACCTCAGCTGCTATTGGACAATACTGCAGCATCCAGTGAGAGCACTTGTCTGCTTGTATTTCCACAAAGCATGTTTGGAGGAAAATTACTGAGGAAAAATGAAAAATAACACTGACAAAAAAAACCCCAACCAACCAACCAAACAAACAAAAAAGCCCTAACCAAACAAAAAAAACCCACCAGCCTTCACCCACAGCCACTGACCTCAGAGAACAGAGCTGCCACTGCTACAGCAGCAGGTGTGACAGCAGAACTCTTCCCACCTTTATGGCCTAGCACAAAGCATGCCATCTTCCCCCTCAGGTTCAAGAGGCCATTGTTCCACTAGCTGTTTATTTAATCCTGACTAATCCTGGATTCAAGACACAGCCTTTTATGTAGATGAGATGAAAACCTGAAGGATGCACTGCAAGAAAAAGGACAGCATAATTTGAAAAATAGGTGCTTTTACTCTGCTATCTTGAGGTAAACCAGATTAGTGAAGCTCTAACTAAATATAAATATTTGTTTATAAAAAGACCATATTATTTAACATATTATTTAAAACTTCTTGATATTTTTTGAAGTATAAAGACACGACCTTCCCCTCTCTTCCTCTCCGTAGACTTATTCTTGCTGGAAGAAAAAAATGTCATGGCAAAGAAGCTTTGCTAGTAAAGTCTTTCAGCAGAATTAGGTATTTGGATATCTACACCACAGATTTACTCTCTAAGAAGCTACATATATTTTAACTTCAAAGATGACTGGATTTTGACCATCAAAATATCAAAAATTTATAACTGTAAAACTACAGAATCATCAAGGTTGGAAGAGACCTCTAAGATTGCCAAGTCCAACTATCAACCCAGCACTGCCACTGTAACACCTAAACCACTAACCCACATCATCCAGCACCAAATGCACATGCCTCTTAAACACCTCCAGGGATGGTGACTCCACCACCTGCCAGGACAACCTCTTCCAATGCCTGATGTACCCTAACAGTGAAACAAAATAATTCTAGTATCTTATCTGATTCTCCTGCCTCAGCTGAAGGTCATTTCTTCTGATCCTCTTACTGCAGGCACAGTAGAAGAGACCAACCCCCACCTCACTACAGCCTCTTTCCAGGGAGATGTAGAGAGCCATGAGATCTCCCCTGAGCCTCCTCTTCTTGTGACTAAACAAACCCAGCTCCTTCAGCAGCTCCTCATAAGACATATTTTCTAGACCTTCAGGAGCCTTATTGCCCTGCACTGGACATGTTCCAGCACGTCAATGTCCTTCATACCAAATACCAACCTCAATACTCAATTCACGTTCCTGTTTGTGCTTTAAGTAATTATTTTCCCATAAGACTAAACATCAAAGATTTGACAGCCTACCAAACTTCAGAATTTGGAAGTGAATTTTGCAAGTAGATTGGAAAGAGTTATCTAAAGTTGGGAAGTATTAGGTCTCACCTCTTCCTGTAAGCTGGTCAGCCTTTATTTTTAGTTTTCAATTGTCAATATTTTTTTCCTTTTTTAAAGGAAGTTTAAAGAACTGCCAGTACTTGAAGCTGTATTTACAAGTCCAGTGTGATACAAACAGGGCTGACAATTTTATGCAACACTCAGACTACTTCAGGTCCCCCAGCTGGCAGGACTAAAAGTCACTGAAGTTGCCACAGGTTTGCTGATCTCATGTTACCTCAAAAATTGACAACTCAGCTCCTTAGGGAAGGTACAAACCACCTTTCCATTATAAATTTTTAATGCTACTTCCAGATCAAGTCTTTGTAAAATCACTTTGTGGTTTAAAAGCACTCCCTGCAAAATTGGCAACTAAATTCTTCCTTTACCAAAGCGCACAGGAACAGAGAAGGGGATTAATTTTCCCCTGCTAAATTAGGACAACTACCTTGTTTCACCTGAAACCATTAAGAGTTCAACACAAATTCTACCCACACAATCAATTCACAGATTAAATCTATCACCTGTGTTTTATGATCATCAAACTATAGAAACATATTAATACCATGCTTGATCTCTATCCTGATCTTGCAGAAAAAAAAGAACTGGAAAACCATTTATTTTGAAACTGTTAAATAAATGAGCAGGAAAGGTGATTAGCACAAGACCAAAACTTGGTATTGAAACCAGAAATATTCTTTGGATGCATTTAATGCTCTCAGTAAAGCTACAGTGTTTATGAAGTCAACACTTCATGAAAGAGAATACCAAGGCAGAAGGCTCTAACAGCTGCATCTCTAGTAGACGATTCCAAAAGCTGAAGTGCTTAGAGTTTTGCTGCATGGAATCACTGAAGTGACATCTGTTCTGCCAAACTCTGTACACATGTGACTACCTTGAGACCTGAAACTCGCCTGTAAAACACCAGGTCCTGCTCAGCAGTACAGCTGATGTCCCCGTTCATGTCATGGGCACACCCCCTGCACAGCAGTGTGTGCTGGTCAGACCACACTGACCTCTTGCCTGTGACAGCTGAACCGGAGCACACTGTAATAGTTTAAGGCCAGCACACACATCTGAACAAACACTGAGGCTTTTCCTAGGGCACCTCCTGTCTGGCTGCAGAAGATCTCTATGGTTTCATTTTTTGTATACAGATATGATTAAACTACAGTTTAGAGAACTATTACCATTAAGGCATGTATTTTATGATTGATGTTATGTACAATAGAAGAAAAGGCACATGCATTTGCTTTCAAAATTCTGTTGTTCCAGTAAACCTAAAAAACTTTAATGTGATTGAATTGTTACTGTGAACCTATTCAACAAAAGTTTGTTGTAAACAATCACCCTTTTCCCCTCCTAAGCTATTAAGTGAAAACCCCTGTAATAACTTGAAAAGTCTCAGCTAAGACTTCAAACTTTGCAAAGAGAGATTGCAACAATAGTTCCTGTCTTCATATTTATTATTTGTAGTCAATAATAATATATATATATGAGCACCAACTCAGCCATATCAAGAACAGATGCACACACAAGAGTGAAATTAAAAAGGGAAATGGAAACTGAGGTGATGGCTGGGTTCTGAATGCAAACAGGTAAGCATGAAATAAAGGGTATTGTCACTATGACCCACCAGCAGGAAGAAGCCTTTAATTACCTTAATTAAGCAGCTGCTCATTAAGCAGGTCCGTGATTCTTTCAAGACTGAAAAGTTAAATTTGAAGAAAGCAAACACTTACTGGGTCCAGACAACAACCAACTCTGAGATCTTTTTAGGCTCAGTAACATATTTGGATTCCTATATACCCTGGTCTAGATACCCCCCGGATTCCTATTTAAGATCACATTGAATAAAAGCAAGGAATAGCCTGTCAGTCTCTTATGTCAATAGCCTTTTCTGTATAATCTTGATTTTCTTCACCTCAACACTGCAGAATCTGGTTTGTCTTTGCTGCCCAGGAATGCACAAGGACAGTAGGAATATGGAATGTTAATGCACATACCATAAAGATACTGCAGAGGTGTGTAAGAACAATCATTCTGAAGACGAATAAACTGCACCAACTGTTTTTACAATTTACTTAATACCAGTTTTGTATGTTATTCAAATTACTCATTCTGTATTTTGAGTATTCAAGATATATGTAAGATGAAAGACACAAATGCCCATTGAATTGCAAGCCTGATCCTGTTGACACTTCCCTACTGTATTTCTAATGATGTATTCTTCCTAAAAATAAAACCCTGAAACACATGACAGCAGAGCAATACCAAAGTAATAGTCACATGAAAAATTTCTCCACTTGTGGCTTCCTCAAGCAGCATATAGAAGACCACCATCTACCACTGACATCACTGAAGTCTTTTAGCACATATTTTGCATGGTAACAGGCAATACCCTTTTACATTAGTAGTAAAAGAGTGAAAGCTTACAGGCCTGTTTTGTAAAATCATCTCAAGGATGAAATCTCTAATGCTACACACAGAGCCTAAAGCAGTGGCTATGAAAGGTGAAGTCACCCCAATCCAAAATGCCATGGGACATACACCTTAATGGTTATATAATTTCTCAGTCTTGCCAGACCCCTGTTTAATTATTTCTGCTTAAAAGTCAGTAATTTAATCTGAGGCAATGCTCTACTTTGTCTTTACTGTTGCAACTATCTTGAATTTTCTCTTTCTGGCATATGACTCTCTTTTGCCCCTCATGGGAAAAAAAAGTCAATGGAGACAGGCTGCAGGAGGATGGGAAACCAGACATAGAATATAGCTTGTCTTTAGGAAGTAAACAATACCAGGGGCCTTCAACAGGACATCCCCTACAAACGGAGACATTTGTTTTATAGTGGAGCCACTAGAATATAACAAATGCCAAGAACTGCAATAATTTCAATCTATCTCCCATCATGTGCCTGCTGCCTTCTAGCTACAGTGCAGGGAGTATCAGTGCAATTCAAAGAAGGTTACTGACAGATGTATTTGCTGCTGGCTGCCCTGGCCATTGAAGCCAAAGGCAACTGTTTTAAAGAAAGCAGCAGCTGTCACACTGACATTCTTTGTGAGAAAAAGAGACTGGATGAAGGCACTAGTTTTCTGGTTTACTCAGCCAGTCAAACCAAATCCATACACCCACAGATAAGCAATTCTGACATCTTGGAGACTGAAAGCAAACAGATACAGCGGGACTTATGAGGTGAGATGTATTATCAGACTACCTCACTCCTGTGTGAGGTATTTAGATCCTAGGCTGGTGCCTGCTATCAATTTCACAAAGGAAAGATTCTGTGTATCACTGCAGTTGTACCTCCTTCCAATGAAAACAGAATCAAACAGATCATTGTGATGAATTTCACAAGAAGCAAGGAAGTATCCTTAAAATAAAAGCAAATTATTAGCTTACTAATCAAACTTTTTATATATTCACTCTAGGCAAGTTCACTTGCAACTAAACAGCAAGGCCCTTTTCTTTGGAAAATGCCTCAGCTACTCAGCGATTACAAATTAAAACACAAACCATAAATTCGTAAACCATATGATCTAAACCAGCATCCTAAGGTTATGTTGTGGCTGGGTTCTCTTGTGCTGTCATCTGAGAACTCTAACATTCTTGCTCATTCCAGAGTGTAGGAGAAGAAAAACACTACGCATGCTCTCCCATCTGTAAAACACAAATAATTTATTCAGATAAACCTTTAAGAACTCCCTCAAGCATCACAGTGTACAAGTGTATAATTAATGACAAACTTCAGAAATCATGCTTTTGGTGCAAAGTATAAATTTAACATTAAATGCCACAAGATGAATTTTCATTACTTCAAAAAAGCTTATGATTGACAACTTAAAAATAAGTATTACCATTATTAAGTACTCCATTTAATTTTTATATAGCTTTGAAAAACTCTGGACTGCTGGGAAAAAATCTCTGTCTGATAGCTGTCATAGAAACATTCCAGGCTGATAACACAATTCAGCAGTGTACTTCTAAGTTCTGTGAAAGTATTAGTATCTTCCACAGAACAAGGGCATGATGATATCCCAGCACTCAATAAAATCAGTGAGTTGATTTCAGTCTCTTTTTTCCTGGTAACAGTATTTCCTCAGGATTCTTGCTTTTTCGTTGGTTTATCTAAGTAAGGAGTGTTGTCCTGTAGCAGATCTTTCCTGGGTATGAGTACTGAAACAGAAAAAAAGAAAAAAAAAAAAGCCAGTAAGACTGTAACCTTATGGAAAATACTACTTCAAATTCTAAAGGTGTTTTTACATTTACAAACAAAATATCTAGTTACTAAAATGAGGATCTGAACTTCTGCTAAGTGTACAAGTAGCATCATGGTATCTATCTATGACAAAATCATACTAAGACTTTACTTTCAGCTGCTCACAATAACGTTTTCCTGTCTCCTTTTATAAGCATTGAAAATGTTGATATTACAAAGCCATAAAAAATTATAAAGTTCTGCATTCACTTTTAGCAGGGGGATGAATGACATTTTTTTCAATCCTGTGTCATATTATGCTTACTTTGGCAGTTTCAAAAATGAGTACTGGATTTGATTTAGGTCTCCCCACCAAGTCTTGGAATCCAATCTGTAATGTTTATCTTGTCATACATATTTTAAAGGGCAACAGGAAAAGAAAGCTCACAGAGAAAATTACTGCCACTATACTGTCACAGAACTGACTATTCTGTGTCCTTTGTTACTGAATCCCCTGTGCTACTGAGCTGCAGGCCCACGTTTTCTCTCCTCGTCCTGCTGTTGCTGATACACCTGGCTGTCCTAACCCCATCCCTACACACTTACACAGGATTAGAATATAGGCTAGTATTTGCACATGAATCTATGAGGCTTTTGCAAGGGAAGTTTTGCCTTACAGTCCTTGCTGGAGTTCTCTGAATGGTGCTTCAGAAGTTACCACAATGTGTTTGGATTCCCTGAAGTCCCCTCAGTCAATGTTTTTATAAAACAACAGTCTTATTATGACAGAAGTCTTGCACAGATAAGTCACTAGTTAAACTGTAAGACATGAACAATAAATGATCACATCATCGACTGAAGTGATGTCAAACATGGAGTTCTACAGGCATTTCTGTTGACATGTCACTGTTCAACATTTGTAAGTAACCTCCAAAGAAAAGGTTTTTAATTTTACCGTCCTGAACAATTTAATTAAGAAAATGTCTTACTGTGAAAAGTAGCAAGACACGCTTAAGACTTGACTGAGTAAATTGAAGGACAGAATTATACCTAGAGACATGTAATGCACACAGATCAAGAAAAATACTAACTTCACAAAGGGAGTAAGTTCAGAATTTATTATGATCACTCTGATGAGTTTAATGAGTACAATTTAAAAAAAATAAATACATAAAGTGTATGCTTGGCAGCCAAAAATTAGATTTACACTTAGCACTGACTTAGCAGGAATCCACTTGAAAATGAAAGAGAACATTATTATGCCTTTGCTGCGTATAAATGCCTCCTTGCTCACAGAGTGCAATGAATAGCAAGAATAATCACAGGCATTTACCTGTTGTTTCTGAGAGCTGTTGCATGGGGGAAGTGAACAAAAAGGAGAAAGTAAAGAACTTAAAAATTCATGAACAGCTTGGTGAAAATGAAAAGTAACTGGAGAAAAGCCGATTGAAGGTTCAGATTGAAGGTAATTAAACCGGAAAACAACCCGACTTAGGAAGTGCTGCCAGGTGTGAACAGCTGGAAGAGATACAAATTCACTTTGTCTGTTCCTATTCTTCAGCTGTTATCTGCCTGGAATCACCGTGGAAGACTTGACACTAGTCCAGATTTATCTTAGGCCTTGATTGTAATTGCTGTATTAAAGTCAAATGTTTTACCAAACCTAAAACTGAAAATTGGTACAAAACTTTACAGACAACACTAAACAGAAGTAAAAGGAAACAATGTGCACAGATAAAGATTTCCTGTATTCTCTACTACACAGCTGTATGCTAAGTCTACCAACTACTTTTCTTTTTGACTGCAAGATAAAAGAACTGCTAAACCAGGAACAGAATTTGATACGCTTTACACTGAGGTAATCACTGTGTCACAGATCGTTCACACAGCATAACCTGAAACTGAAATTGTTGGAAAAATATTTTAGAAATGAACACTCAGTTGTCAAAGAAAAAGCTATTCTATGGTCAGTGTACATACAGCATTTGCTAATGCTTCTCAGGCAGCTCCTCCATATCTGGTAGGGCAAGCACCTACAGATAGGTAACCATGGCTACTGCCTTCAGACATATGCTGACTGACTAGCCTATACATGCATGCTGACTAGATATCTAATTGCTTACCTTCTTAATAGTTATAGCCAGTTGAGTGCATTAAAACCAATATCTGCCTATTTTCTACCAGCCTCCATACTTCAAAACATCTGTATGGGAACTCTGTACTTTTGAAACCTCCACTTGTCCTAGGTAGTGATATTAATGAATAGCTTACATTAAGAATTTTGGCAGAGAATAACAGGCTATTTGCCTTACTATTCCTTTCCTCATTTTCACATTCTACATATATTTATTAAACTGTAGCATATTTAAGTATACTTTTAGCATGCAGGTTTACTCACCTATTTTGTCAGAATCTGTGTGAACCGCCTGAATAACAGAAGTTCTGAGAATCACTTCAACATCTGAAGCTATTTTCAGAAGCTAGTAAAAGGAACAGGAAGAGAGGAACAACAGATTAATTTAAATTATATGTGTTTCTGAAGATATTTTCCATACTAGACAACTGTTCAAATAATAAAGTCGTTGGGTTGTCCTGCTCAGTTACTTATGTGCTATGTATACACTGCTTTGCCTTGGGGATCCTGGAATAATTTACAGATTGATATGTATGTGACCTTGACATGGAGCACATAGTGAGGGAAACTGACTCAGTAACATACATACCAAATTAAAAGTGCAAATGAATAGGGTGAAATGCTGAGGTTTCACAGAAGAACTGTGCAGGAACAAGGCACTACCTAAAGACTACCTGAGGTATTAGTATTTGGCAAAAGGCCTAGAATTCCTTCTCTCACTAAGAGGATAAGCTGAAGCAGCTTTGCTGAGCCATTAAGAGAAGTCTAATGGCTTAAAAGTCTAATACTTGTTTGTATGATACCTGTGTCAGAAATAAATGAAATTGCTCCAGTCAAATATTTCAGGAGACATGCTTACACTAGGAAGTGGCACGTACCAACACAAGTGCATCTTTGCAAAGGCTAGAGCTCAAATACTTGACATCAACACTGCACTTCTCTTGCTCTTCCCTTTTGAGGGCCTGTAGCAGGTACCCTCCAGTTGCCCCTGCTGAAAGCCCATTAGCAGCCAGGCTGCATGCTCCTGAAGTGCAGCTTCCTCTTCAAAATGACCTTAAGGGAATTCTGCTAGTTGCTCTGACACTTTACTAAACAAGATAAACCACTGGAAGTGGAAATAACCAAGGTAACTTCTCAAGTGCACTCCTGATCAGAACTAAAACTGGTGCACCAGATTCAGCTATATTTCTCATTCTCAAGCTATAAGGCAGTTACCTTGATCTCCTTGTATCACTTAGAGCTTGACATGAACAAGTACATACAGACACAAATACTTGTTGTCATATTAGAATACACTGTAGCTTTCTATTCTGGCTGGTCAGTATTCTATTCTTTAGTTGCTGTCCAAAGCAGAAACTAACAGCACCACATTAATGCAAGCAAGCGCTCAAACTTTTTCAAGTCCTGCATAAAACTTGATTCAGTTCCTCTGCAACCAAGTCTATTCAGTGTGGACAAGTAATAAATAGTACAGCTTCTGTAATGTTCTAAGGAGTGTGTAGCTAGGATGGAAGTGTAGTATTTCTTTCACTGAAAGAGTTAATCAAATATCAACTAATCCATATTAAAAAGTCGCATATGTGTATTTTGTAGGTTGCCTACAAAACAAACACAGAATTGCAGCAAATATTTTTTCCGATACATATATTTAAAAAAACAACCCTGAACACATAATTTACCCTGTCTGATCAGACAGGGGTAACACAAACACTGAGCACTATTACAGGAGGCAGATAACAAACTGAAATTCAGGAATTCCTAACTAAAGGATCAGAACTGTTTACTGTTCAGTGGCTGGTATGAGGAAAAGATTTACGTTTTATTTCTTTGAAGGACAGATGTAGGCACTTTCTTCCAACCAGTGGCCAGTATCAATATAAATGCAGTCTGATGAAAAGCTGAATGACAAGGACTAAGTTGTTCACTCTGTATGGATGTTAATAATTGAAATTATCTAAAATACGGAAGTTCTGCTTCAGTTCACAGTAACTTTCAGAAAAAATGACTCAGCAAAAACTATTAAGATGACAATTAAGCAAAAGTAACTAACTGAGTGAGCTACTTTTAATGCATGATGAGGTAAGAAAAAAAAAAAATCCCTGTAGAGTAATTAATATATACTACAACTTTACTATACTACAATCAACAAACCATAATAATTTTGCTGTTTTTTGCCTTCCACAAAGATGACTCATATGTATTCTGTTAGTAACTAAAAAGATTGTTTAATTTTTGTTTGTTTCTGTTTGCCTAAACAACAATGATCAGGTAAATTTAAGTGATCACAGTGCAAACAGATATTATAAGCAAACCATAAAATATTTACATGAAAATTGCAACTTTACATATTTTTAACTAGAATTTTATTATAAACTTCAAAACAATCAATTTGAATTATCAGAACACACTTTCTACTTACATGTTTTTGTATGAACAAAATTCTGTAACATAGTATAAATACCACTGGAGGTATCTATATATTTATGACCAAAGATCCACAAAAAAGTCTTTATAAACCAACCTGGTTTTCATGATATTTCAATGTGTTTACAGTGGTTTAAAGATCCCTTAAGTAAAAAACTGATTTCTAAATATTCTTACATAAAGTGGAAAAAAACCCAAAACAACAGAAAGCAAGAAAATACCTCATTAATCTTCTCTTCAGATGTCTCATCTCGATTATTTCTGAATTCTTCATTTATCTTTTGTCTTGCAGCTAAACAAAGTAAACAAAAATATAAAGCATGAACAAAAATTGCATTTTGAATTTGACACTGCCCCAAAGTTAAGAATCTTAAGTCCTTTACAGCACCTTCCTGGGGCACTCTGATCAGAGTATTTCAATGTAAGATTTCCACATAATTCACATGATGTCACATTTTAAGCTGACTGGTATACAAATAAAATAAGAATCCAAATTTAGCATTCTGTATTGCATACACAAGGTACTAAAAAAGCAGGATTTTACCCCTTGAGGAAAAACTGTGCATACAGAAATAATTAGTACAGCTAAGCATGCTCTGGCTGGACTGAAGAGAAGATAAAAAAACAAAAGAAAATAATCTCCCAGGAAGATCAGGAACATTTTAATAAGAGATGTTTCCCTTCCACAATATATGTTGGGTGCTTGAATCTAAGGACCAATGTTTTTGTTTCAAATGAAAGGTTATCTTGTTATGGACACACAAGTTTTCTCAATTATTACTTGAAAATTATGGGAGTAAAGTAAGATTATGTTAAGAATTCTCTTTCTCTGTATTCTGAGAAGAAAGTTCTACAAAATATAGGTAAGCACACCACACAAAACAAGTATCTCACCTTCAAGTGCTTTGGTATCATTTTTAAAAACTTCTTGCCGTGTTCTGTGTAACAACTTGAAAAGCTTCAAAACCTGCTAATACAACATCAACAGAATTAACTTATTTGCCAGCAGGATTGTTAGTTAAAATGAGTATGTTACAATTGAAAATGTTTTTGTTTAAATTTCATGTTCTTTCCATTCAGTACAGAATTTGATATGGAATCAGTATCTAAGAGGCTTTACTTAAATTGCTGATTAAAACATTTGCAGCCAAAGCAGATGTGATGTCATCAAAATCTAAGACAGGTCTAGATATTTCAAATTACCCTAAGATGCTAGCACCACAACCCTAAATAATTATTTGGCATGATGGGAATATAATCCTGAAAATACATGGACACAAACATTATTTATTGTGCCAATGTCAAATAAACCCTACAGAATTTGAGTAACTCTAAAAGTCAAGTTACTTGAAGGCATTATCAAGGCTGCATCAGTGGATATTCTCCAGTTATTGAAAAAGATCGAAAAACAAATGGCTGAAGTATTCTCACATAGAAATCTCACATAGAAGGTGGTGTAGCAAAACCAGTGCAAAGTCCTCCCTGTAAATACAACTGCCAGGTCAGCAAATGAAAACTTCAATAAAAGAAAGCACTCAAAAAGTTAGGATTTACAGTGCAGAGAAGATACACCTGAATACGTATGAAAAGCAAACCCTCTGAGAATCACAGATCACCGTCATGTGGTTTTGGTTGACTATTCACACAGGCTGTAATGAATACAAAAATTCTCAAATCCTTATGCTACTTGCCACAGACTGAAAGAATACCTGACAAACACCCGAAAACCATAATCTTGATAACAAGATGCCTTTTGGAATTCCTTCTAGTACTTCCCAGCGTGTTTTGACACCTCTAGAGGGCACAATTCCAGGTACTTCAAAATAATCTCAGATTGTTTTCTCTGTTAGTATTCCAAATTATCTTTTTAGAAGGACATATAGGAAACAAAGGGCTGTAACTCAGAAAAAAGTCAGCAAATGAACAGAGCCATGCTGCCTTTAAATGTGCTATTCCCTAGATGGGTCAATCTCTGGAAAGTAAACTCACAGAATTAAACCACAACAAATAAACTTTTTGCTTTGGGGACATTTTAGTATGCTAAAATTTCCCTATCCCATACTGGTTTTTTTTTCCCAATCTCTGCAAATAGCAAATTAATATTACAAGTGGTTTTATGTTGAAGGCACCTATGGTAAAACTTTAAGTTTTTAATGGTAATTTTCAACAATTTGATGGGCTGTTTTCAGGCATCTTCCTACCCCTACAGCAGTCTACAGCTTCCTCACGAGGGGAGAAGGAGGGCAGACACTGATGTCTTCTCTCTGGTGTCCAGTGACAGGACCCAAGGGAGTGGTCTGAAGTCGTGTCAGGGGAGGTTTAGGCTGGGTATCAGAAAGTTCTTCACCCAGAGGTGGTTGGGCACTGGAACAGGCTTCTCAGGGAAGTGGTCGCAGCACCAGCCTGAGAGAGCTCAGGAGGCTTTTGCAAAACTTTCTCAGGCACATGGTGTTACCCTTGGAGATGGTCCCATGCAAGACCAGAAGCTGAACTCGATCATTTTTGATTCTGGTCATTTTCCTTCCAACCCAGGACATTCTCTGGTTCAATTTTAACAAACTCCTCCTGGAAAGTTTTCACCACACCAGCCACAAAGCAGCTGTATTAGGTATTAATCAAGATATATTAATGCAGACACCTCTGACCTCTCCAGTCACCTGCTTTAACAAAGAGCTCCGCAAATACCCGTCGACTGCACTCCCAAAACTAGGCTCCAATACACTTCCGAAAGAGGTACCGACAGGACATTACACCGTAGTAATGAGAGGGTTTATTAATTCCTAGGTCCTTGTTTTTCTCTACATTACTCTCCCAGGATGTGCTTTCCTTTCCCCGCAATGGCCTTTGCGTGCAAATCGCTACTTTCTTTTAGCTAGTTTTTTTTTTTCCTTCTTGTCCTGAAAATACATGCCTTTTGGCTCTAGAAAAGATACAAAGCTCCAACCTCCCAGCACGGACAGAATGTGTGTGTATGTGTATCACTCGCCTGCCCACGGCTCCCCATGGCGCCCGCCGCCCGCACCGTCCCACCGGCGGAAGTTCCGCCCCGGAAGTGACGATTCAGGAAGAGCTGCGTCCCGCCGCTGCCGGTGCATCCGCCAATGCTGTCCCTCGGACGCCGTCCGCCGCCCCCGCCGTTCCGAGCAGCGTTTGTGCCCCGGCTGGCCCGGCTTCGCAGACTCACAGAAGGGACTCCCAGCTCAGCCTGGAACGGACCGCAGTGGCTCATCTGGTCCAGCGTCCCTACTCAGGGAGAGACATCCCAGAGTACTTGGCACACGATTGTGTCCACATCTATCCGCACTGGGGAAGGCTCCGTAAATTCTCTGCACAATCTGTTCCTGTGCCCGCTCACCTGCACAGTAAAGAACTTCTTCCTCGTGTTCACAGAAAATTCCTGTGCATCGGTTTCTGCCTACTGCTTCTTGTCCTATTGCTGGGCACCACTGTGAACAGCCTGAACAGAAAAAGCGTCCATCCCCTGACACCCTTCCTTCAGATTCTCATAGACATTGATGAGGTCCCCTCTTGGTCGTCTCAAAGCTGATCAGGCCCTGCTCCCTCAGCATTTCCTCAAAATAGGAAATAGCTTCAGTCCCATCTTCATTGCCCTTTGCTAGACCCCCTCCAGGAGCTCCGTGTCTCTCTTGTCCTGAGGAGCCCAGAACTGGACACAGCACAGATGTGCCTCACCAGGACACAGCAGAGGGGCAGGATCACCTCCCTTGACCTGCAGGCAGTGCTCTTCCTAATGTACCTCAGGGTCCCATTGGCCTTCTTGGCTACGTGAACAGTGCCAATCCTCGGTATGCCAAGGTCTGGCAGAAGGTTACTACTGCCTGCAGGAGGCAGCAGGCAGTGTTTCCCACAGGCTCCTCAGTCCATTGGAGCTGTCAGTGGCCCAGGGACCCCTACCCTCTGAGGGGAGCCGCGGTGGGGACAAGAGGCTGTTCCCTGTCCAGCACCCCGTGCCAGGGTCTGCAGATCACTGCCCAGGGTAGCACAAAGACCATTGTGTTCTACTTCTTCTGAACAAAAAAAATAACGGTTTTAAATGGGTGACTGGACGGCCATCACTTTCTGTATGAGACCTAGAATGGCCAATAAATTATGATGTTTGCTGCTGCTTCAAATGAGTTTTTATTTTGCCAGACTGTTTCCTTGCTCTTGCAGTTAGAACAGCCAAGGACAGTTTAGAATCCTTCCTTATCTGGGGTCCCTTCTTCCTTCCCAGTCTATTTTCTCACCACTTCAGAAGAAAAGTTGTGGTTACAGTTCCTTGTTTCTGTGCTTATCTGTAGTATCTCAGGATCTTTCCAGTTTCTGTACTTAGAAGAGGCCAGCTGCACTTTTCAAGGAAGCTTTTGATTCCCAGGATCACTGCCAGCTGCCAAGCTGGCAGGCTTTTTTTTCTGCTGGTGTTAATCCAACAGGCATTTTTTTCTGTTCAGTGATTTCCCCTCTCTAGGCAGGTTACTTTCTTGGCTGCTCACATCAAGTTCCCTACAGCCCTGGCTTGCCTTACTCATACCCTTGGCCTGGCCACATCATGGCCGAGCCTGGTACATCTTTAAAACTGAATTGCCATTCTCTTGAAAAACAAACAAGCTTATAGTTCACAAACACACCATTCAGCATTAGCTAAAGGCAGTATAAGGATTTTCTGTGTAATCAGCTTTACTGCTCACTAGACCTCTAGCTTCAATATACAGTCTATTTAATAGTTTAACTGCAATGACATTGTAAGTTAATTGAAATAGGGGAACACTAAACTATTACTCATTCGAATATTTTATTATTAATTCTTACTTGTAAACATCTAATAAATACTCTCTTTTACTATGTAACTCATAAAGAAACTTGATCTGTTAGCAGAAATTATGTTTATTCATAATTTATTTCCAAGAATAATTATTTCAGATGTGGATGAATTAGATCCTTTGAAAAGAGGGTCTAATTAATTAATTGTTTTATCCAAAATAATATAAAAGTTGCTGTTTACACAGTGAGACAAAAATATATGCTGAAGTCAACAATATGAAAAAAAATGATTTTGCTTTTTCAGAGAAACTTCTAAACATGTCTCCTTATGTCTTCTCTTATGTTAGAAATATGCTTTCTGACTAACTCCACAGCAGCATTGGCCCAAATTAATCATATATTTGCTGAATAATCATGGTTAGACAATATAATTCAAAGAAATTTGTCCCTGGAGCACTTCTTTTAGTAGTCATAAAGCTCCAATACCATCTGTAGGACATATACATGTCCAAATATCTTAATCCAGAACCATCATCTAAGGAAGAGAATAAAATTTCATTGTTGAATGTGCTTTATCAGAGGTTTGGTTTTTTTTCCCCCGGGGTATTTAATGATAAACTATTTTAGAGCTACTACCAGAAATATATGACAAATTCTGCTCTTTTTGTAACATGTTCAGGTAATCAACTGTGGAACTGTATTAGGTTTAAGCCACTTAGCAGTATTTTTTCCCTTCCTCCCTCCAGAATGCTTTCCTGTAAAATTTTTGTCTAGAGACAAATATATATAAAAGTCTGTATTAATACTCTCTTAGACAAAGCTTCATTGAAATAAATCCATTTTATTTATGATGTTTAGAAAATCACAGAATCTGGAATGGTCTGGGTTGGAAGGGACATTAAAGGTAATCTAGTTTCAATGCCCCTAGAATGGGAAGGGACACCTTTCACTAGACCAGGTTGCTCAGAACTCCATCCAGCCTGGCCTTGAATGCTGCCAGGAACTGAGCACCCACGACTTCTCTGGGCAGCGTGTTCCAGTGCCTCACCATGCTCACAGCAAATAATTTGTTCCTCACATCCAATTTAAACATCCAATCTTGCAGATTAAAGCCATTCCTCCTTGTCCTGTCACTACATGCCCTTGTAAAAACTCTCTCCATCTTTCTTGTAGGCTCCCTTCAGGTACCGCAAGGCTGCAATTAGGTCATTCTGAAGTCTTTTCTTTTCAAGGCTGAACAACTCCAGTTATCTCAGCCTGTCCTCATAGAAAAGGTGCTCTGTCACTCCAAGCATCTTGGTGTCCCTCCTCTGGATTCACTCCAGCAGTCCCATGTCCTTCCTGTGCTGGACCCCAGAGCTGGATGCAGGGCTACAGCTGGGGTCTCACCAGAGCAGAACAGAGCAGAGGGACAGAATCCCCTCCCTCCCCTGCTGCCCACGCTGCTTTGGATGTAGCCCAGGACACGTTTGGATTTCTGGGCTGGGAGTGCCCATGCATGGCTGGGTCATGTCCAGCCTCTCATCCACCAGCACCCCCAAGTCCTTCTCACAGGGCTGCTCCCCATCTCCCAGCCTTTGCTAATAGCAGGGGTCACCCCGATGCAGGTGCTTGGTCTTGTTAAACCGCATGAAAATGAAGCTTTGTTGTTATTCTTTAAAGTTTGTGTTGTTTTTTTCCCCTGCTTTTTCATTTCTCCTATTTCATGACTGGTGTCATAGATATATTAAAAAAAAAAAAAATTTACAACTGTATGTATAGCTGTGTTGCCCTCTGTGAATTATTGCTTGTCCATATTGATTACTTTGTTTCATGGTTACCAAATTACTGACATGCAGAAGGGCTGACACATCAAACTGCCCTTCTGCAGGATCCTCATTCCAGGAGCACCAACCACCTGCAAACTTTGATGGAAAAACTAACGGCAGCCCAGCCTGGTGCAGTCTTCAGGAGCTCGTCACACATATAGTTAGCTTGGATTTGATAAGCAGCACTTCTGCCGACAACAGGGCAGAATCTCCCGAGACTGCACTACTACTGCATTCGCATGGCACTTCCCAGCCTTGATCCCTGCGCGGAACATGCAATACTTTCTCCCCCCGGATCCCTCCGCGACTCCCGGGTCAGCGGGGGCGCGCCAGTGCGGTGGGCGGGGACCAACGGGACAATGACAAGCGAAACCGCCAATCAGCCGGGCGGGCACCGTCAGCTGCTGGCGTTGGCCCAATGGACGCCGCGGGGGGCGTGGCCGCGGGGGAGGCGGGGCTGAGGGCCGGCGGGAGCCGCGCGGGAGCCGCCGCCATGGCTGATGAGATCAGCAAGGCGCAGGCGGCGCGTCCCGGCGGGGACACCATTTTCGGGAAGATCATCCGCAAGGAGATCCCCGCCAACATCATCTACGAGGACGAGCAGGTGCGGGCTGTGCAGGGGCCGGGGGCGCCGCGGAAGCGTTCGGGAGCGCGGCAGGGCGGGCGGGGCGCCCCCGCTCCTCGCTGCACCGTCCCTGGAGCTGCATCGGGCTCCTCGCCAAGGATCGAGGGTTCTCACAGCTGGTGTAGGAGGGTAGTCGTAAAACCTTTACCACCCACAGGCAGCCTCCTTGCGGAGCTCCGAGCACAGCACCGCGACTGGCTGCTTTGGCAGGTGCCGGTGTGCCTCTCGATAGTTTTACAGAGGTAATGCAGCTCTGCCTGCTGGGCTGTGGCGGTGAACCTCCGAGAGGGATTGCTGATGCATCGCAGCATGTTAGGGCCGCAAAGAAATAAGTAGCTTTGGAAGAAAGGCAGCGGTTATTCCCGAAGCTAACTGGTATTTAGTATGAGATCTCCTGCACTTTTTTTACCCATTCTTCAGATTGAAATACAGGAACCCCATTAACAGGGGCTTTTGCTTTCGAAATAAAGGATTATTCTCAGTGTGCAATACAGACTCACTAAGAATGCAGTTCGTCAGATTTATGTGCTTAAAAATCATGCATAGCTTGAAACAGTGTTTTCTTAATAGATGGCAGAATGGTTGCAGTTGGCATCTGCTCTGAAGAGTATTGGAAATGTTCTGCTTTCTGAAAGTCATGCTTAGGTTACTGCTCTGTGTTTTTGTGAAGGGGTGTGTTCTTTCTTTACCCGGGTCAAAACTATGAGTTTTTTCTTCAGATGCAATGGCTGCAGCAGGGTAAGGTGAATTCTGCTTTATTAGGAATCAGGCCATTGACTTTGCTGAACATCTATCCCACTTCGACAGCCATTTGTGCCGAGTATTTTCTGGAAGAGTCATTACCTGCAGAGCCTCACTCAGTTTTTACCTCGAAGTGCAGAGAAATGTAGAACTTCTGGATTTCAGCTGACTGATGGGTGATCTTCAGTTAATTTTGTTGATTTTATGGAGGTCTTTCTAGGGGTTGGAAGTGTTAAAATGGGAAGGGCTTTAACCAATAATTGATCTTAAGAAAAAGGGAAACACTGAAAAGTACAAAGTCTCTTTGAAATTATGCCTTATTTTCCCAGTTCAGTCTAAACTTGCTGAAATGAAATTTGGTTTCCCATGCACTCATGAATATCTGTGATTGTCCTTTTTTTCCTTAATGGTACTTCTGCTTTCTGTACCACAGAAAGGTATTTAATTCCAATCTTTTGCTGCTAAGATTCTTTGACGCAGTTCGACCATCTGCATTCTGCCTTTGGGACTACATATAATAGGAAAGTTACTTACAAAATGGTCAACTCTAAGTAGGATTTATTTAATTGGTTGCAAAACAATTTTATTCATCAGTTATTTACTTGCTACCCTTCCCTGTTTGGAAGAAATGAGCAGCTCATCAGAGATTCAAAACTAGGCATTGTCTTAAAGATACCTTAAAACCAGACAGATTTGGTATATAAAAGATAAAGTGTTTAAAAGATAAGGTATATAAAAGATTGATGCAAGTTGAGTTGGGGCTTTTCACCAGCTTTACTCTTGACATGTCTTCTCAAAATAAAAAAGCAGTATAGTTGCAAAGAAAATTAGATTTATTGATTCATAAACAAAAGTATCTAGGTATGTGTTTTTAATATCTACTGTCTGTGACATAACTCAGCCAATAGCTGCCAGGTGTTTGCTATTAAACGTGATGGGTAAGTCAGAGATATCCTTGGGCTAGTGGTGGCAGAATGCATCTTGTGCATGTGCATGTTTGTCAAGGTTCCAGTAGCAAGTCCCAGTTCTGGTCATGTGTACAAAGAGACATTGCTTCATTTTCTCTTGCCTATTGGCAGTTCCTGATACGAGGTTTGGGTGATGCATGCAGTGTCTGGTTGGCTGTGATTTTGGTATTTAGTCAAGATTCAGCTAGTCACTACAGATAGGTGTTCATATTTCAAAAGTGATGCCTTTCTCTCAATTTGAGAATGTCTGAAGCAAATCCAGTGTTAATGTATTACTCTAAAATACTTGGTGCTGTTGAGAATAGGAGTTTAATATGGCCTCAATCACACAACTTCAAGATCTTTGGAACTGCCATGCTCTCTTTGGCCAAGGAACTATTCAAGCATAACTGGAAGACAATTAGCAACTCTTTGCCATTTATTTTATTAAACATGGTATTAATAAAAAAAAACCAAATAAGCATAAATGTACTTCTTATTGACATGCATGCTAACAGCTCTACTAGTTGTTATGCATATGTTGCAGTAATAAATCTTGGACGTGATTCCATACTGCTTTGCTAAGAAGGCTGAAGCTTTTAAACAGTACTTTACAGAGCAGTGATTTTTTTCAGCAGATCTTGTTAAGCAGTGCTTTGTGTTTAGTAGTTAAAGGATGTAGAATAATAAATTACTCTGAAATATATATCAGCTGAAGTATGTATTTAGTGGGGCATATCAATTTACTGAAACTTATCTTTCTCCAAAGCAAATTATGTTTTATCTGTTTCTTGTTCCTCCAGTGCCTTGCGTTCCATGATATTTCACCCCAAGCTCCAACACATTTCTTAGTGATTCCTAAGAAGCCAATTGTCAGGTTGTCTGAAGCAGAAGATTCTGATGAATCTGTAAGTACTCCAAAGGTGTTTCTGTACACTAAACTGTACTTCTCATTACTTCATAATGTACTAGGCTGTCCCTCTTTTCCTCTTGACATATCAAAGAAGCAAAGTAATTTTCTGATATTATAATCTTTGTCTTTAGCTTAGAAGGATAATAAGAGTTAAGATTTTCAACTAAAATTAGCCAAAGAAAGCAAAATAAATATGTATACTTTCCATGCAAAATGAATTGCTATTTATGATTTTATAATCCTGATGTCTTCATCATTTGCATGCAATAGTACTTACTCTAATACGGACTTGGGGGTTTTTAGCAGATCAGAGGTTAAGAAAGGGACAGTTAGCTGAGAGGTGCTGAATATTTAATTTGTAACTAAAAACATCAAGCTCAAAGATTTCCTAAGCTTTGCATGGTAAGATAAAGCTTCTTTTCTACCAGAATGATATATGTTGTCTGAAGTAGTGGGAGCTTTAACTATGAAGTAAATTTAGCTTCTGTAACACTTTTGTAGTCCGTTGCATCCTGTCTTGAGAAAAATCAGTAATTCTATTTTCTACATATATTACACATAGCCAGTTTGTAGTTTTTCTTGGAAAGAATCAGTTGCAGGCAACAATTTGAAGAACAGTGGCTGAATTTCTGAGAATTAACTTACTGGCTTATTGGTTCTCTGCTCTCATTCCTTCCCTTCCTGCCCTTTCCCCTTTTTTGTGTGTTTTCTGTTTGTTTTTTTTTTCTTTTTCTCTTTTTCCTCCAGCTTCTCGGGCATTTAATGATTGTTGGCAAGAAGTGTGCTGCTAACCTGGGCCTGACCAATGGATTCCGGATGGTTGTGAATGAAGGGCCCGAGGGTGGGCAGTCTGTCTATCATGTACATCTCCATGTTCTGGGTGGTCGCCAGTTGGGCTGGCCTCCTGGCTAAGATTTGTACATCGCAGGAGTTAACTGCATGCATGCAAGTTACCACCAAATAGATATAATATGTTGTCCATCAATCTAGCCACTGTTAGCCTATTGTTTTTTTAATGTGTGTCTACAGAGGGTAATAAATGCTCTGAGCAACATTCGCACAATAAAGATTAAGCATGTGGGAATCTGTCTCTGTCTGGTGTGCCTTACTGTTGGAAACATTTCTGAAGTTAAAATTATGTTCTCTGGAATTTAAAGCAAAAAACATACAAAGCACAAAATTACTATAGTTCCGTAGCTCACAAGTGTTTAAGTAATGATTTTGATCAAATTGAGGACTTGAAATTAAAGTACTGAACTGTTGTAAGATGTTCAAGGCTTGGCAGATAAGCAGTGTGATGTAGTATACATGTATATATCTTTTAGATTCCAGATATTAGTGAACAAATCTTCTATTTCAGTTCATAGTACTTTCTCTGTGTTGCTGCATACAATTGTTCATACAACACAGTAATCAGATCTCCAAGACAATAAATTTTCTTAAAGTTAGGGTTACAGATGTGTCTGTATGTATATGTATATATATATAATATATATAGTTTATATAGTGAACAACTGTTCTTTCTGATAAAATTAGGTCACAACTAACTAGTTTTTATTATGGAAGATATCTTCAAGCCTCAGATGCCTTGATAAAAGCTGGTTACTTGTGAGCATCAAAAGTGTTAAGGAAATGTGGGAGTGTATATAAAGGGTGTACAGGTAAAGGGAATGAACTATTTTCTTTTCAGATAAAACTTGCAAGTTTGGTAAAGCCATTTGAGCTCGTTCAACCAGAAAATACTCTGTAAGTACTTCAGAATGTTCTGAGCTTTCAGAGTCTTACCCTAAGATGTGACTTAAACAGGAAAACCAGCTAGTGCTTCTGAAGGAGGTTGGTCTATAGTCGAGTTAGGAATAAACACATGGTTCTGTAGTGGTAGCATAATGGCTCTTCTGCACAGCTTGTGTAGACGTGAAGAAGAAAACCACCCAATCCCCCAGAGGTACAGCATCTCTGAGCAGAAGCTGAATGTCTGTTGCAAGAGTGAGGTATCACTAGCAGACACAGTGGGGTGTGCAGTAAAGGTTTGTGGCTGGGAAACTGGCTATCAGAACGAGTTTGTGGAAGGCCCTTAAGGATAGTGAGATGAATTGTTGGCATCCCAAGTGCGGGAAAGGGAATGTGATGTGTATGTACTGCTTGGACTGGCATGTGTGATTTGAGGCATGACTGGTTTCACTGCTGAACCCTGTATGAAAGTAACCCAGTAAAACTTCTGTCACTTTACTTGGAGCATTTACTTGCAGATATATATGCTTTGGGAAGGTAAGAAGATTTCAGAGTGAGGGCAGAGCCATGAATCTTGCAAAGCTAGCCATGAGGCAAGCTTGCTAAGCAATTTATTTGTGCTTAGTGTCAGATGAGTACGTTCTGGGTTGATGATAAATGAGTAGTTCTGAGACCTGTCAGACAATGGTCTACTCAACACAGGAGAAATAAAATTGAAGGAAAACTTTCCCCTAATTTATGCATGTAAGAAGGTGGAAAACTGGGCATTAATTGACCTCTTCTACCTTTCAAAACCACTTGCCAGTTGCTAAAATGCAGACCAGCCTCCTTGTCATCAGTTTTCTTGTGGTTGCATTGCTTTTACTTTATGGTGAGGTGATGACTTACAGCTTCTCTGTCCTGTGATTTCTAAGGGCATTTAACAAAGTGAGATGTATTAACTGCATCACAGGGAGACAGCAAATGTCATTTTAGTAAAGACCAGGGCAATGGGCTTAAGAAAGCAGAGATATACTACATGTCCTTTTACTCTATGTTAGTGATAAATCTGAAACACTCAGTGGAGGATCTGGAACTCTGAAGTAGTCAAATGTTGTTGAATGACAAATGCCTGTGAGCAGTCTAAGGATTTCACCTTCATAAAATCTTCACGGGCTGAAGGTAGAAACAATTTACCTGACTTAAGTACAGACTGATGTATAATCTGTGTCTACTTAATGGACTGATTGATCTAGGCAACATCTATAATTAATCTCTGTAAGCTCTCCAGGGTATCAGAAAGTTGTTCCATTTTATCAGAGATAGGAATAGAGTTGAGAGTGTGTTTGGAAGCAACGGGGAATTTTAATGTGGCTTGTCATTTCAGGAAGACTGCATTATTACTGTAAGTTGTAGTGGTCTCTGGTAAAATTTGTATCTAATCTTCTAGATAATACTACAGTTACATCACTCTTAGAGACAGCCTGACTGAGAGAGAGCTACACTGAATGTGTGAAATTTATGTCAGTTTTTAAAATGTCAGATACTGAGTTTGAAGTAACAATTCCTAGGTATGAAAATTTGCTTTCTTTTGGGTATTGAGCTGTTGAGTCTTGTGCCAAGCTGTCCACATGGAGTTTTTGAAAACCCTGTGACAGTAACAATTTCAGGTTTGGGCAAGTCATCCTGAATGAGGCTGCAGTTGTCTTATTTTTGCCTTTCTATTTGCTGTTTTCTTGTGTGTTAGAACGCTTTTTTTGTGGACCAGACTCAATTTTTATGGAATTTCTCTCAGGAGCAGTGTGTTGATAGTTTATTCGATTTTGTTTGTGTTTGCTATGGATTTAAACACAAAGTTCTGTCTTGATGTATTTTCTGCTCCAGTTACTGGGGGAAAAACAGCCATTGCAGCCATTCATTTTACTTCTTACCAGATAGGATATAGCTGGTAAACTAGGCAAAATTTTATCTTACTGTCATTCCCAGTTAATTTATTTCCTTCTGACAAACTGTATGTACTCCAGCTAGTTCACAAATGAGCTTGAAAGAACTGAGGAAAAATCAAAACCTAGGCTAATGGTGTTGGGCAGAGCTTTTTGCCAGTTTTGGCCATTAGGTATGTACCCTATACCTGTCTGTCATCAAGGATCTGAAGAGAAAATGCAGTTTTTCATTGGACTGTGATGTGATTACATACAACTCTTGGGTAGTTACAGGGTTGCCAGGTGGGAGAAAAAACTTAAATCTGAGTTTAAAATTGAGTCTTTTAGGTAGAAGTTGAAGAGGGAGTGGTAATTTAAGAAGTCACTGCTTTAGTAACTGGGTTAGCACCATGACGGTTTGGCAGTAGGAAAGTTGGGAAATACTCCTTTTGAGTGGGAAGCTTCAAGACAGCAAATTGTCCTTAGAAACAGAAGATCTTGAGAGAAAAAAACATCTAGAGATTCCAGAAGAAAGAGACCACTGCTTCTCTGCTTGCAGTAAAAGTGAAGAACTGGCAATTCTGCAAGCAAAGCATAAAAACTGTAAGTATTGGCCAGCGGGAGTGTTCTGTATGTTGGAAACCCAGCAACATCTATGAAGATTGGTGTACACTAGCATCTTGGAGGTAATTTCCAATCTTGATGATTCTGCGATTCTGACGTTACAGAGTAGATGTGAACATGGTTAATTTGGTCTTGCTAAACTTGCTGTAAACACAGTCTCACTGGAGAGAATGCTCTTAGTATGTGAAGAGTACAGAGACAAAACCAGGCTGGAGCTGTAATTGCTGACCCCTTTTTTGTGAAGGATTTGTACTGTTTGGCTGAAGGTCAAGGACCAGTCAGCCTCTTACAACAGACTTCAGTATCAGAGAAGACAGTTGAGAATAATTATACTACATAACAATCAAGTATTTTTATTTTGTTGTCATGGTAGCTGTACTTCTGTCAGATTTTCATAGAGCAGAATCATAGAATATCCTGAGTTCGAAGGGACCCGTCAGGATTATGGACTCCTGGTGCTGTACAGGACACCCCAAGAATCACCCCATGTGACCGAGAGCATTGTCCAAATGCTTCTTGAACTAGACAGGCTTGGTGCTGTGGTTACTTTTTGAGGAGCCTTATCCAGTGCCAAGCCACCCTCTTGGTGAAAGACCTTTTCCTGATATCCAACTTAAATCTTTCCTGACTCAGCTTCATTCCATAACCTTCAGGACCAGTCACTGGTCATGAGTGTGAAGGGATAGATAGGTGCCTGTTCCTCTATTTCACCCTGTGTGAATGTCCAGGACCTCAGTGAGGTCTCCCCTCAGTCTCCTCCAGGCTGAACAGACCAAATTACCTCAGCTACTCCTCATATGACTTCCCTTCCAGACCCTTACCATCCTTGTGGCCCTGCTTTGGATGCTCTCCAACAGCTTAACGTCGTTTTTGTATTGTGGCACTCAAAACTGCCCCAGCACTCAAGGTGAGGCTGCCCCAGCGCAGAGCAGGACAATCCCCTCCCTTGTCTGGCTGGTGATGCTGTGCCTGATGTAGCCCAGGGCAGAGTTGGCCCTTCTGGCTGCCAGGGCACTGCTGGGTCATGATCAACTCGCCCTCAATCGGGATCCCCCAGGTCCCTTTGTGCAGCACTGCTCTCCAGCCTCTTGTTTCAAAGTCTGTCCATACATCCAGGGTAGCCACATCCCAGGTGCAGAATATGGAACTTGGCCTTGTAAAACTTAATGTGGTTGCTGATT
The DNA here is from genome assembly GCF_963662255.1 of Cinclus cinclus. Taxonomy (NCBI): domain Eukaryota; kingdom Metazoa; phylum Chordata; class Aves; order Passeriformes; family Cinclidae; genus Cinclus; species Cinclus cinclus. The sequence continues at coordinate 42,518,277 of NC_085084.1, read as the reverse complement.
TCCCAGCCCTCTGATATGTCAAGGTCTCTCTGCAGGGCTCCCTCACTGTACTTGAGGGACTTGACAGTTCCTCCCAAATTAGTGTTGGCAAACTTACTTAATATTCCTTTGAGTCCTATGTCCAAAACATTTATTAAGATGTTGAAGAGAAGTGGGCCTATTGAATTTTGTTATGTCAAAATTCTGTTAATGTGAAGAATATAATAAATTTTCTAGAAACTTAATACAGTGTCATACTAATGTTGAAAGATGGAAACTATATGTGGAAAATTCCCATCCTTCTGTGTCACAGGCGAAGAGAGCGTTCTGCCCTGCCTGTGGCTTATCTTTTGTAGAAAGCTCTAAAGGGCCCAAGAGTTGTATCCTCTTGCAAAATAGGAACGGGTCTATGAGTTCATTCATGAAATACACATCTGCTTCAGGTACTTTATTTTTCTTCTCTGAGAGTGCCAGTCTTTATGTGCTGTTTTATGTAACAAGATAGGATCAGTATTTTAGACAATGTCAGCTAGCACTTTCTGAGGCATCTGGTTGGATGCACAGGCTTTAGTCTCTTACGAGGTCATTTATCCTTGCAGAGTGGAGACACTGCTTTATATCCCTATGCTTCTGTTTCATTCTTACAGTAAGATCTAAACTATGGTGTGTGGCATGTGTGGAACAGCAATTCCAGAAGCACAATTTCAGGAAGAAAATATCTGTGGGGAAAGGAGAAGAAGAGGTTGTAGGAAAAATACTCTCTTTTGTTTTCATGGCATTGTATATTTCTGGTGGTTTTTTGTCTCTTTGCTAAGTGCTTAGGTGCAGGAACCTGGAAGTGAAGTTGTGTAGCTTCCAAGAATGGTTGCTCCTCAGTGGTTTAGCTCTGTGCTATGTAGGGTTTCCCCCTGTCAAATAACTTGTTGGCAAGACAAGGGAAGCTCAGTGCCTTGATTTGGATCAGAGCTTATTCACCTGTCCATAGCATTCCTGTACTCTTGCATTCTTGTGCAGAAGTGAGGTTCCACTGAACTATGGTGACAAGCCTAGTGTCACAATATTTTCATAGCTCTTCCCTTCTGTCATCTGTTGATTGGAATTCATTCAATGATTAAGTTGCAAGTTGGACTGCTACATATTAATAATATTAGTTCTTTTTTCTTCATTATATTTTCTGGAAAATTATTTAACTTGATTTAATTTTTAGTCCAAAAGCTATATCACATAAATTGTGTCTGAATCTTAGTTTAGTTAGAACAGTTTGCTTTATGCTTGATGGAATTAATCAGCTCATCACTTCCTTTTTGTTGTTAGAAAAACCTCATTTGATTCTTAATATTATGAAGTTTTCTGTCATTTAGCAGCAGAGCAGCATCCACAAAATTGCTTCTGTTTTTATTCACAGTAGAGAAAAAAAACAACCATTGCTTTTCCGGCTATGACAAGACAACATTAAAGTTTTGAATCAGAAGATGTGAAGTAAGTGAGAGTCATGGTACAATTCACATTCTGCTCTGAGGCACCTTGTTGATTTCATCTTGGTCTCCCTGGAGACTCCACTTATCATTAAGTCATGAGCTAGCCTAGGGTCTTCCTGTGTTATTTCCGTGCAAACAGAATGGAATTTCAGCTTCATGGCCAAACAAAATGCATTGGACTGTATCCAGTGGTTAGAACGTTTATTTATATTCAGTGAAGCTTAGCTTGGAGAAATGTGGAAAATACTATCACTCTGGTCCCAGAAGATGTGCTGAACATTAACATGAGGATCAGGCTAATGTTTTGTGAAGGAAGATGGGAACAAGAAGAGCGTGGAATTATATTCCTGTACCTCAAACTCAAGTCCTCTCTCTCATAGTAATGGCATTTGGGATAGAATATGGTGACTGCTTTAAGTACAAAACATAGAATGCAGGGGTAGAAATTTTTTTAACAATTAGTGTTTTCCTTCAGACAGCTTTTCAATTAAAAGGGTAGGGTTTCAAATAGTGCCTAGTTAGGCATGACATTCCTTGGGGTTTTGAATTGCTAACATTTACTGTCTTTATCAATCATCTAGAAGATGGGATGGAGTACACCCTCAGGACATTCACAGGTGACATAAAATTTGGAATGGGAATGATTGATAAGCTGGAGGTCAGGACTGATACTCAGAGGCACAAGAGGTTGCAAGAACAGACTGATGGGCATGTTTTGAAGTTCAGCAAAGGTGCTGAGTCCTGCACTTGGATGGGATCAGTCTCATACAGTGGACACACTGGGGTCTGACTGGCTGCAAAGCTTTCTTGCAAAGCAGAATCTGAGGAGTCTGGTGGACAAAAACTTGAAGAAAATCAGTATGATTCCCTTTGCAGCCATGAAAGCTGAACCCACCCTGTGCAGCATTAGGAATGGTTTAATTGAGGGAATTCATTAATCCCCTCAATTCAGCATTTGTGAGGTAGTGCCTGGAGGGCTTTGTGTAGCTTGTGGTCATTAGTATGAGAAAGATGAAAATATACAGGCAAGAGTTTAGTGGTGAGCCACTGAGACAGTTGCTGAAGTGCATGATATTCAAAGAGAGTCTGAGAAACTGTTGTTTTGTCTTGAAGAAGGAATGGCTTGGAAAGGGCTTTATCTTTGCAGCTTTTTAATGAGTGGTTGTAGAGAATTCAAGCTTCTGGAGGTGCAGAGGGAGAGAGTAAGAATCAATTGGCTAATGTTGCAGCAGGTGAAGTTCTGCATAGGAATATTAGGAAAGATTTCACAGTGAGAAAGGTTAAATGATGAAGATTGCTTAGAGAGACTGTGGATACTGGAGAGTCACCAAAGATCCCTTCCAGCACTGTTCTATGGTTCCTTTAGCAGCAGCATAAACATCATCTACAAAGAGTGAAAATAAAGTGATGCAAAGAAAGCTGTTATGCAAAAAACCCAAACAGTAAATTACAGAACTGAAATTAAAAAAAAAAGTGAGGAAGAAGAGTTGGTTCTATCTGAAATTCTGTGATTTTGAAATTTAAATGCAATGAGACTTTATATGTTTGTATAGAATATATGAAATATTTTATCATTCTGTCTTGAGGCAGAGAGAAATGCCATATTAAGCTGCTCATTGTTAGCCACAATAAATTATAAATTAATGTCTGGAAACAGTCAGAATATGGAACACATTTCTTGCAAGCAAAAAAAGAGAAGAGAGCCCAAAGAAATGGAACAAAGAAGAATTAGAGCTCTTATGTAGTTGTGAGCAGACTGTATTTTCTGTATTGAAAGATGCATGACTGTTTCTTGTTTTACAGGGTATAAATTTTGAAAGAAGCATGGATAATGTGTCCCTACCCCCACGTGCATTCCCTCGTGGATTGCAGCTATATTGGGATGTTAGTCAGCCACTGTTAATTCCCATGTGATCTCAGAAAAAGCGGATTAATTTGATATTGTATTAATAAACTGTCTGGCAGTGGTTATAGACAAACAAAAAGCTATTCTATGAGGTCTAAAGCTCCAATCCCCTAACCTCTGTTTGTATCTCAGTCCTCTCTTGTCTTCATAAGAAAGTGTGAAAACTTGTAAAAAACGGTGAAAAGTTGTTACATACTTGCCAATATTGTAAATCTGCTGCAAAGATTTATGAAATTAATTTCTTTAGTTGATAATATGATGTAGTCAAACAGGAAAATTTATCCTCTGTCAACTGGATTTTTCTGTCTTTTGAAATTATAATATAAGAGGATGGCAGATTTGAAAAAATGGCAGTATTTCTTGGGCACAAGTATTTAAAACGATCTTCACGGCCCTGAAAGAAGTGACCTGCAGCAGTTGGCTGGCTAATCTAGGCACTTGTGGCCAGACATTAATATCTTTCTTCTTTTCTTTCCCTAAGCAAAGTAAGTTATTGATGGCTAGCCCTACATTTTTTTGTCTCACTGATCAGTCTGAACTTTTTGCAGCTCCTATGTGAAAAACACTGGGATAGATTTAAAAAAAAAGAACTCTAAATTAGGCTTTCACAAGGAAATTTTTTATTCATTATCTTAGACTGCTAGAACATTATGAAAGGTACTGCATCTGATGTGTTTTGAAAGTGATATGACAAAATGAGCTTAAAAAATGGAATAAATCTTAAAAAATTGATCCATTGTCAATGGAACAATACATAACTGAACAAAATAGAGTGCAAAACACTATGACAATCAAAAATTTAATAATTATGAAGTATAATGTAAAGGAAGAAGGTGAATATCAAGACAGATAGCAGGACAATGGGGTGCTGAGAAGAAATTAAATAAATAAGGCTTACAGAACATGACTTCAGGTCTAGATACTGAGTATTGCAGTCAGTATAGTTTTAATGTGCATTTGATTGTAGTGTTTTTCAAATGCTCTTAACAGACATTTGCCTTTGTAATTGACCCTGGTTTCTGTGGGATCCACATTCAGCCCTTTCTGAGCACTTGTAAAAATTCCTTATATCCTGTCTGGCTACACCAGGGAACATTAAAATACATAAAAATCATTGCAGTAGTGAGAAATACTGTTTTCCAGAGGAAGACCTCCTGATTCTGGTGTGCGTTCTGTAACTGGAGTGACATGGGCTTTGTGAGCGGGTGCAGTGAAGAATGCCACACCCAGGTATCCACATCGAAGCGCCCTTGTCTCTTTGTTCCAAGCAGCATGCTGCCTTTTCCGGGGCAGGATGCTGCTGCCTTGGAACGGCGGCTGGAATTCCCGACCCGATGGCCGTAGGTGTGCTGCCCAGGCGCGGCCATGCGGGGGCAGCCTGGCACCGCTGTTGGGCTCGGCTCTCCCCTTCGGCGAGACGGCGGCCGCATGATAAATAGCAAAAGTTCTAACAAAAGAGAGTGGTTCAGGCTTTCAAATGGCTTCTCCTCCGATGCACACTGCTGCTGGTGTGCAAAACAGCATTCGTCGCTTCAGCGTGGTTTAGATTGCCTTTTCCCAGAGTTTTAGCTCCTAATCAGCTTGATACAATCTTAAGAGCTGCAGTGTGTTAGTTTAGGGAAAAAGTCCTGCTGGTGTCCTTGTGCATCATGCATTGATTGCCCTTGAGAGAATTCATTATGTACACTCATGTCTATACGAACTTGATGTTTCTGGAGGGTCCTTTCCAAGAATTATCAATTTAAGTGCTACAAATACGACACGCATTTCATGTTTTGAAGGTGGCATGTGTAAAAACTTATCTTCGTATCTATTATATGGCCACTGCAGGGACATAAAACATAGGTGGTTGCATAACTCTTTACAGTAGGAATCCTACCTTTGTTGTCTCGTGATTCATACAGATACTGGATTGTTGCTGTGTATCATTACATTTCTAGAACTATATGAGAACCTTTAGCGGAAAAGGGTAATTGAAAATATCTGAGTAATAACTCAAAATAGCTTAACAACAGCTTAGCTGTAATTATATAACAATGCATTTTTTTCAGAAATGCTTTGGATTTATGCACAATATTATAAAAACCCCTACTGAATAATGATGTAGTCACTTAGAATTGACTGGAAACGCTTAGGTTTTTAAATCATTCTTCAAGTGAATTGCATTTGAGTTTGGAGGGGCATTAAGGTACAAAATGGGGACTGAATGCCAAATGTTGTCAAGGATATTCTGAATCCCACTGGTTCTTTCATTTTGCTGTGTGGTTTTTTTTTTTTAGCATTTTTTTCCCCTGCAAGTGGCATTCTTGTATCTGATTCACTAGCTCTTTCCATATGTTTTCATTTAAACTGCAACTGGTGCCCTGCATGCCTCAAAAACTTACTGAAGCAGGAAGCAATCCTATGTATGTCATGGACAAACATATTAACCCAGAGAGCTCACAAGATGAGGTCCTTGAATATTCTTATGATCAGAGGCACCTGTTTGTTTGCAAGAGCATAATTAGTATATGTGGTGCTGAATAAATCAATCCAGATTAGGGAAAACAGTAATCCAGTAGTGCTATCTTTTGTTTTGCTGCAGAGCTGTGTTGGAATAGAAAACACCTTAAAAAGTGCATTGCAATTCTAAAATAGTTGCAGTTATAAGTAGTGGAAACTAACGAGAAAGATTTTACTTCAAATTACTCTGCTTCATCACCTGTAAATATCCTTTCCTGTCTACAAAAAAACCAAAAAACCTGTTTTCTCTGTGTTTTTTCCTAGTAGTTTCATATATTTGTGTGTCTCTACATTGCTGTTGTTAAAACAGCAAAACTAACAACACAGGACTTACTAAAGGAATCATAAGCCAGATGAGACCCTTAACACAGTATGAATCTCATGTCAAGATCAGATCTCAATTTGCACTTGTAGTATAGAAAGTTAATCACATCCTGGGCTGCATCAAAGTGAGCAAGGTTGGCACTTACAGGGGATGATTCTTGCCTCCTGTTCATGTGTGATCTCACCTGAAGCACTGTGTCCAGCTGTGGAGTCCCTAGTACAAGAAAGGCATGGACCTGTTGGGAGTGGGTCCAGTTGACTGCTGCAAAAAGAATCAGAGGGCTGGAGCATCTCTCCTGTGAGGAAAGGCTGAAAGAGCTGTGTTGCATCTGTTTGTTGTTTGGGGTGACAGCAAGTAAGGAAGCAGGAGGGGCCTTTTCAGGGGTTTCACAGAGATGTTTTTATTTTAGCCACGCATGTGCACTGTCCATGGTTCAGAAAACAAAAGGCCAAGAGGGGCTGAGAGGGTCCAGGTTAAGAAGCCTCAGAGACCAGGGGACATGGGGGTGTCACAAAGGTGGGTTTAGGGCAAAGGGCCAGCAGGGAAACAGTGTGGGAGTGACAGAAATGCTGATGGACAGGGAGAGGGCACAGGGCTGGAGGCCTCTCATTTTAATTGGGAATGCCTTTCTGGGTCTCCACAGAGCTGGAGCTGTTCAAGCCTGGAAAAGAGAAGGCTGCAGAGAGAATTTACAGCAATTTTTCAATAAATGGAGGAGATGAATTTGCAGAAAGACAGAGAAAGGCTTTCTGAAATTGAGAGAGGGTAGATTTAAATTGTATATAAGGAAGACATTTTTTTTTGGTAAGGTTGGTAAGACACTGAAACAGGTTGCCCAGGGAAGTAGATGCCCCCATCTCTAGAAGTCTTTAAGATCAGGTTGGATGAGGCTTTGAGCAGCTTGATCTGGTGAAAGATGTGTTTGCCTTGAGCATGGGTGTTGGACTAAATGAAATATTAAGGTCCCTTCTAATGCTACCCAGACTATGATTTTGTGTTATTTGCTGGCAACAACTCAGTTTCCTACCTATATCTTGTGATTGCCCATCTGGGAAGGTTCAAAATTGTATTTGATTTTTCTCTTTGGAATACGTAAGTCATATTAGAATATGACTGTGCTTCAGGTTTTTCACAGGTTAAGGGTTAGGTTAGATGCTTGCTTGATTTTATCACCCAAAGATCAGCTTTCTATGAGCATTTGTGGAAGCAGAGTTTAGTCCTTAAATTAATACTGTATGGAAAGTCAACATGACAGAATCAAACATAAGTCAGAATTAGCAAAAATGTTAATGGAGTCATATTCCCACCATATTGCTCAGTACATCTGGGTTGTGCTTGCCTTAGCTGGAAAAGTATCAACTCAGGTTTCCTTAGCTTTGAAGTAGTACTAGAAGGAAGTCAATGTATTAGAATATCTGTGATTGTAACAAAGCAACATATTTTTTAATAAGCTTCTTAATGAACTGCAAATATAAGATGTTTGTATTTTCTTCCTTAGATTTCTACTTTAGATTGACTAAATGCAAGCTGCCAGAAAAAACAAATAAACAAAAACAAACCCAAACAGCACACCAGTTTAGCTTTGGCACTTTCAACTATCTAATAGAGACATTATTGTTCAGCTGCAGCTCAGTTTATTTTTACATTTTCATAGAGAAGAGATATGGATGAGAGATGGAAAGTGGAAAATTAATTTGGGAACAGTCACTTTTAATTTTTCTAGGACTTCTAAAATCATTATAAGAGCACTGAATCCCTAGGGAAATACAATACAGCTTTGAGATGCCTAGCAATCCAGGCAAGAGGGAAGTTATGAGGCAGTGCCTCTGTATGCTGACCTGAAGAAGGATTGCTTAAAGTTCTGGCTTCTCTCCCACGAAAAAAACAAGTGAGAAAGCCACAGATCTATTTTCTGTCTTTCTGGAATGTGTAAGTTTCCATGTTGTTGCTTGTTTCTGTCTGGTTTTTGAAAGGCCCTGACTTTGTCTGTGCTCTAGTAGTTTTAAGAGTTCATAGCTAAAACTTAAAGACACCAGATTTCCTTTTCTTTCTCCAGACTTCCACCACTGCTTGCTGTTCTTCTAAGTGTGCTCTGCATCAAGGAACTTGGATTGTACTAAGCCTTGCTCCCTTATAGGAAACTATTTCCTATAAACTGATTAAAATTATTTTAAAGTGGAAGTATTTCTGGTAAGCTTTTATCAATGACTGATAATTTCAGGAATCAGTTTTTCACTAGGCATCCTTTGGGTTCAGTATATATTTCAATATATAAAATAGTTTTTCTTATCCTTGTAGGTCTTTCTTATCCTTTGAGGTAATTTTGATATCCAGCTATTAGCTGATTCACAAATGTTGTATTTGGATACAGCAGAGTGCTTCTGTGATAAAATAGGCTTTATTCTTCCTTCATATCCTGTTTCCAGCTTTTATGAGGCTACATCTGTAAAAGTGTCACAAAAAAATGGTAACTTACAGGTAGAAAAGTGATTTGACCTTAGAAAAGTTCTTTGTAAGACGTTCAGAATGTAGCTCTGCTAATACATGAAAAGAACTAGCACCCTAATAACACTAGATCCTCACAGGGAAATGAGATCAGAAAGGAGGCAAAATTAGCTTAATAAGATGTGTCTTGCTTCTAAGTGGAAGTTAGAGACTTGCAGTAGCAGGTCTGTTAGCAAGGTTAAGGCTTTTTGCCTATTACAACTCTTGCTGCTTTTTCCAGAAAAGAGCAAATAGCTCTTGTAAAGTAGGACTCTTAAACACACATGAAAGCTATGGGTTATTTTCTATTTATGCTTATGTTGCTTTATTGTGAGCATTAATGTATCCACATCCACCAAATACCACAAAGGTATTACTGTGAAAGCTAGGTGTGTAACGTAATATCACTTGCTTCACTGCTAATCTGTTGATATAATTTGAATTAGTTGGGGGTGAAGAAAAGGCCAGAATATTGAATTGAAATGCAAGATTTTGGTTAAAAAATTGTAAAAAAGTAAAAAGTAAAAAAATTTGTAATAAATGTATTAATGTAGGCTTCTCTACACAGTTTCCTGATATACCTGAGCATTAGAGGGAATAGTTAGTTAATGCTTCAGTTCTCAACCTGTCTGCTACTGCTGGCGATGTAGTGTCAGTGATAAAATTTGCCAGACTATTTGATAGAGGTGTGTGGTTTTTGGCTATCTGTTCAGGGATGTAATCACTAAAAAAAGTAGGAAAAGAAGAGTAAATTCCTCTGGGCTTGAATGTAGTGATTGGAAGGGTCAGGGCAGCATGCAGAAGCCTGTGTCAGACTGAAAAATGTCCTTGTAAGGTAGTCCATGCAGGTACCCCCTCTAGCAATATTTAGGATGAGCCAGAGGTAGGGTTGGGATTTGGGAACATATATCATAAGCAGCCTCTGATCTAAAAACTAACAGTTAGAGCAGCTTGGTGGTACTGCTCTGAATTTGAGAACAAGGACTGTCTAATTTATGAAAATCCTTGTTAATCCCTGGTGAATAGCAGAGAATCAGAAGGTTGCAAAGTGCTCTCAAGTAATTTTAATGTTCTTTCTCAGTGTGTTTAGTTACATTTTGGATGGTTCTTCATCACACTGTAGAGGAGCTGTACTGCATCTTGCCTTCTTTCTAAGGTCACCCTGTATCTGCCTGTGTTATCATTGTTTTGACTGCAACTTTCTGAAAGCACATTTCTGTAAATGAAGTTCAATGAAAATAAGAAAAGAGATGGTGACTGAGATATTCCAGTAAGACTGATGGCAACAGCATTTTCTAATCTGGGGGAGAAATTTATTCCCTTTTTAGTCTGGCAGAAATGAAAGAGTTCCACAATTAAGGGAAATATTTGTTCTGTCTGTATGATAGACATGACAGGTGCTTTTCTACAGAAACAAGTGGAAGCACTAGGCAAAGGTGATGAATAAAACATTAAAGCTCAGGTTTACTGTATGGTTCTGATATGAAAATTTGTTCAGAGTATTTCCTGAAAATTAATTAATATACAGGAAGCAGGACTGATTCCTGATTGCTCATACAAAGTGCAATCTCAAGGTGGAAATAAACAAAATAATTAGACAAGCTTTGGTGCTATGGGAATAAGAGTAACATTTGTTTATCAGGATTTCAGTTATGCTCCTACCGTCCTGAGACTGAAATTCACTGTTAGACAAAGGCTGGTCTCATCCTTCCAACATGTTACTTTGAGGGCTCCATGGACCATGGTTATTTGTTTGTACTGAACCCAATATAATGAATTGCTTTGGTTTTGTGATCCAGTTCTATGAGGAGTGTACTCTAGAATTCTGCAAATGTATTTTGTTATTGTTTCCTTCTGTTAGTTAAGCTGTTGGAGCAGTCCACCTGGCTTCCAATGCATAATTGCAAGAATTGTGTTTATTGGTTTATTGTCCTAAATAGATTTGATGCCCTGATGACTGTTTTGTTGCCTCTGGAACCACTTCCCTTTGTAAGGCTGTGTGTTGTTAACACAACATCAGAAACAGTCATCCTCCACTGACACAGGTAATTTCAGCTCACATCCTGGTTTTCCTCTACAGAAAATTTTTCATCCTGTACAAATGAGAGATAATCATCACTTGAATTCTGTCATTGGTTTGTGCCTTTAAACTGAGTGTTTTTAAAATGGGAATAAGTGGTTAGGATAGATAGATAACCCAGTTAATAAATCATTCAGTTATATAAGCATCTGCAGATGTTACTATGGCTCTTCTATCAGAACTGTCATATATTCCTTTCGGTGCATTATTTTTACTATAAAAATGAGAATTTGCATTATATTTTTCATACCCCTATTTTACTTCTGTGAAGACAGTGTTTTTGCTCACAATTAGGAGACCAAGCTTAGAAGTTATTTCTTTCTTTTTCATTGCTGATAATTTTTTACACAATGTAGTGGTCTTACAGACATTTAAAATCACTTGAAATCCTCTTAAAATGGAAATTCTAAAATGAGCATAAATAATAGACTATCTTATAACGATCTGAATGTGTCTTCTATACTTAAGCATAAAATGAATTCCAAATGTGTCTTCTATACTTATGCATAGACAGAATTCTGAATGTGAGCTTAGATTTTTTATTAATTATGTATATCTGGTTTGGGTTTTTTCTGTAAACTGCTCCACTTGTTTCCAACTTAGGAAAATCTGGTGTTTCATAAGAAGTTGCATGATATCCAATTAACAGAAAAATTAAATTAGTCTTTTAAGAAGGAGAATTATGCAAAAGAAAGTAAGAGGATGTTGGGTAATTGTATTGAGGAGTGATTCTTTGTAACATTAACCTGGTCTGACTCAAACTGATGAGATTTTAAAGTGCATTTGTAATATCCAACAGCGTCTTCTCACAGAGAAAAAGGAATGCTCTCGGAACACAGTCATCTTAGGAATCAATCTTTGTATTACTCTTCCACATTTATTCAGTGAACCTAACATGGCTCTGTGGTCTTCCTGTCAAATGTAGGGGTATGAGCCATTTTTGAGAAACACCAGTAAAAAATGTTAGGAACTTAGGCAAGGACTGATGGTCATGCTTACTTTGACTTAGTGCTCCAACACAGGAAATGGCATGGTGGCTTTTAAGGAGTGGTAGAATATTAGGACTTCCTGTGCTTTGTTTTCATTAGTGGAGGCCAAAAAAGCTTTCACCCTAGCCTTACTAACAGATCACTTAATACCACTGATGACAATGAAACTGCTGCTTGTGTTTTAAATGTTCCTGAACACAAAGATCTCAGAGAGAGCTAAAACATTGTCCCAGTCAAATCTTCTAAAAGAAGTAGTGAATTAGACAAGACCTGGGAAACAATGGGACACACTTGATAATTCAGTTTGTAATACTACAGTTGTGAGCATTTTATTTGCTTCCTGAGTCTTCCAGTTATATGTTTCTTCCAGGTATTTTCCAAGACACCACAGTTTGTGTTACATTAAACCTCGCTTCTCTGTGGGTCTCCCATGTCCGTATTTCACTGATCTTCTCAGTGTGTAACTTAGTGCCTGGAGTAGCACTGATGGGTCTTTTAAGCAAGACAATCATGCAGAAAAAAATAAAGGATGTTTGAGGGTTGTGTGTTTTGTTTGTTTGTTGGTTTGGTTTTGGTTGGGGTTTTTTGTTTTGTTTTTGTTCTGTAATAAAAGCCCTAATGGGCTGGTGTCTAGGCACTGACATAGCTATTAACATTCTGACTCAGATTTTCTGTGTTCCTTTGGGAAACTGACAGACTCTAGAGGTGCACTATGGAATTTGATTTTAGCCAAAACCAATAGTTCATGTCCATGTCCTGTGCCAGCTACCTCAATTGTGTGGGTACAGCTAAGAGTACAAGTACAGAGCAATTTAAGTCTATTGTCCATCTGAATTGTCACAAATTTTATGTGCCCCTCTTTGTGCCTTCTTGTCTTTTCTCTTGTGCTCATAACTATGCTGCTTCCATTACACAGTGAAAGGAGGTGACTAGGGTAAAGTATTTTGCTATTGCCAGCACTAAAATATATGTTTTCTACCCTGCTTGCTTCCTGCAACATCTTAACCACACAGAGCCAATGCAGAAGTGAAGGTCAGAAGATGGGCCAGGAGGGGAGCTTCCAGGATTTAAAATGCCTGAGACTCTTGTGACACCATACTGCTACCTTTGCCCTTTCAGGTGTAGACAGTAAGTAATACTTGTTATATTAGCCTGTGTAATTTCCTATTTCTGCAAAAACTACAAATACTGGCATAAGATAGGAGCGTTGAGACTCAGAAGATGGTATGTTATAGGTAGAGCAATGTCAAGATGACAAATTATAGCCTATTTTTCATCTGTTCTCTAGTTGTTTATGAAAAGATTTCATAGAATCATAAATTGAATTGGGTTGGAAAGGACATTAAATATCACATGGTTCCAACCACCCAACCATGGACAAAAACATCTTTCACTAAACAAGGTTGCTCAGAGTTCCATCCAGCCTGGCCTTGAACACTTCCAGGGATGGGGCATTTAAGGCTTCTTTGTGCAACTTGTTCCAGTGCCTCACCACCCTCACAGTAAATAATTTTTTACTAGTACCTAATCTAAACCTACTCTCTTTCACTTGGAAGTCATTGCCCCATGTCCTGTTGCTGCGTGTCCTTGTAAACAGTCTCTCCATCTTTCTTGTAAGTTCCTTTCGGGTGCTAGAAGGCTGCAATTAGACCATCTTGAAGCTTTTTCTTTTCAAGAGTGAACAATCCCATTTCTCTCAGCCTGTCCTCATAGGAAAGGTGCTTCATCCCTTTGATCAACTTGGTGGCCTCCTCTGGACTTGCTTCAACTTATCTGTATGCCTTTTGTGCTGGACCCCAGAGCTGGATGCAGGGTTCCAGCTGTGGTCTCACCAGAGCAGACCAGAGGGACAGAATCCCCTCCCTCCCCTGCTGCCCACGCTGCTTTGGATGCAGCCCAGGACACGTTTGGCTTTCTGGGCTGGGAGTGCCCATGGCTGGGTCATGTCCAGCTCCCAAGTGCTTCTCTCCAGGGCTGCTCTGCCCCAGCCTGTGTTTGTACCAGAGGTTGCCATGACTCAGGTGCACTAGGTCCACGTTGCCATGACCACATTGCACTTGGTCTTATTCAACTTCATGAGGTTCCCATGAGCCCAGTTCTTGTGTTTGTCCAAGCACCTCTGTACAGCACTTGGACAAGCTTGGTATGAGTCTGAAATGTTTTCATAATGCCAGATTCACTGTGAATAGCTGGGCTACTCATAAGTTGTAAATTTCCTTTCAGACCAATTTTTTGTATTGTATATTCATTGTCACTTTGTCTGTCATTAAGTGAATTATCTTTTTGGGTGATAGCAGAAGGGAAGAGGGAATAATTACACAAACTTCTGGTTCCTTATGGGTTTTTTTGAAGAAAGTGAAAACTTTCATCTGAGAAAGGCACTGTTGTCTGGTGGATCAGGGCACATGGCAGGGTAAACTAGAATTAACCTAATACTCTCCTTTTGTTTTTGATGGGATTTTTACTAATTTGCAGCATCCTTTTTGTGCAGCATCTCCAGCCATAGTGGTTAGGATTTAACTCCATGTTAGCAGGACCTGTCTCTCTTCATGCATTTGTCTAGTGTGCAATGCAAGAGTGCAATGGTATCTGTCTGTCTGTACACATTACCATAATGAACACCTGGCTGCTTCTTAGAGACTCAGTCACTATTTGACTAGATGTTTGCTGGTAAAATTGTGCTAGTGTTCAGGTTAGATTGAAATATTTATCCCTTGTGAAATATTTCAATGCAAGATCAGTCATAGGGACTGCTGGGTAATTCTCTACCTTATTTACTCGATTTTTTTTTTATTTAAATATCTTTGGTTGTTTTCTTAAGCCCCATCTGTTCTTACTTCCCTTATTTAGGATGAAAGTCCTTTCATTGATTTTTTTTTTTTTTTCATTCAGAGATCTGGAAAAACTAGTGAACTCTGCTTTCCATTGAGGAGAACTGATGGTGGCATTCATTTGCAGGTCCTGATACAACTAAATATATATTTCCTAAGTTGGGGTAAATTGCATTTAAAATGAAACAAATGCTGTTCTGGTATGAAGTTCTAAATGTCAGAGTAATTTTGCCTCAGAAACATTTATGCTTAAAAAATAAAAAGATAATTTTATTTTCCAAAGGTCTCTTGGAACTTCTGAGTAGATCTAAAGTACAAATTTCTTTGGTTCAATAATTGTGAACATTTTTGCTTTCATTTGGCAGTGTGAAAGAACATGTCACAGCCTTTGCTCCCTTTTTGCCTCAGGGAGCAATAATGTAATATACTGTACATCTTGAGGTTATGTCTTGCCTGTCAGAATTTGTTCTAGATCACTAGTTTGCCTGATGCAAGATGGAGTCAAACCACATATAAATGAAAAGTTGCCAGCTGCAGTAAAAAAGCTAGTATTCAAAAAGAAAGAAATGTGTTAAATCAAGCTAAATTCTTAATATTTTTGTAGCCCCTTGGAGCTAATTTCTGAATGAACAGAATTTTTTTTAAAAACATACTGCATGAAAGAAAAATTCTAATTTTCATTTGACACGTGGAACTGTCTTAGCTATTGTGCCCTCAGCTGTTTGAAATGAGCAGGATGTCTTTCATACGTGTCCTTATTGGCTAACAATGGACAGAAATACAGAAACCAAAATTTTTAGGGGCTAGAAAGGAGGAAAAAGTAGTTAAGATATTTCTCAAAGAGCATAATGCTGGAAACATACTTGTGCTTGCTATACTTTCTCACTGAAAGTGAGAATTGCTGGATAAGCGTGAGGAAGACATAATCTTCTTTCTGCCTTCCTGATATCCTTGCAAAAATAATCCGATCTGCACTGGTGTCTGCACACCTGTGGAAAAATTTGACTTTTAGAGAAGTATTTTTGTGTGGACAAGGTTAACAAAACAAATGGTGAAGAGAATAAATGATTCTCTGACTTCTGACTGAGAACTATTGTCTGGCTACTTGAAATGATGTCTTGGTGTTGTCTTTGAAATACGATAACAAAGGCATAAAGGTCCTTTCTGAGGATTTTGCTTTTAGAACTGACGATGGACACATCTTACATGCATTTGTAAAGAGAGGGAAATACAGTGGTTTTGTTACATGTAGGTGGAGCAATGTAACCTGCAATGGAGCTAATAAGCTAATAAATAAGCTAATTTCCTGTGCTCCATAGCCGCATTTATGGACAAAGAATCACCGACAAATTTTAATTACAGTATATTCTATTTCTAGTGATATTGTTACTAGTCTTGACATTGAACTATAAAAAATAAGGCTGTAAAAGTCACAGTAATTTACACAACTCTGCAAGTTGTTCCTAGTACTGCATAATACTGCATAAATCCTATATTCTTTACAATTTATCTGGGAGAATATAAATTCAACCCAGTGCTCCACAACTTCTTTGGGGACCAGATTCAATAGGAGACAGGGAATGTATAAGAGGCTTGCCTTTCCCACAGAGGGAATTTGGCAGGGAGAGAACTGCAGTGGCTCTGCCCATTTTCTGTTGAGCTAGTTCTGGCTCACTAATGAATTGTGTGATTACTGACTCCTGTGTGTTGTCAGAAATGCAAAATGAGCTAGAATAGGCAGACTATTTTCAGGCAGAGACAGAAGGGTGTTGATTTTATGAGGGGTAGGTGATCTGAGCTTTGTTTCTCTGGACACGTCTGTATGGTTATGCTGGCTTGCAGCTCAGGTCAGTGTGCCCTCCTTATCCATGCTGCTGATGTGCTGTCATACATACTAATTAGTCTGCAGCTAGCAAGTCACACTGGAAGACACTTGAAGTAAGAGACTCAATCGCTCAATGCTTTTAGATGCCTAATAAAACAACTTCTGCAGGTGTTAAAACAAATTAGTGTGAATTCCAGATGCCTAGCAAAGATCAAGTAGGAAAGAACAGTAATAGAAAAAAAAAAAAACCTTTTCTGATCTCTGTGTTCCGCCTGTTTCTGAAAGGATATTTCACAAATCCAGATTGGTACATGTACATGACTCATTTTTTTTATGAAAAAAATGAGTAAAACCAACTCGACCTCAGTGTTCTGAAATGTCTGATGTAAATGTGAACCAGACTGGATTTGCTTTATTTGATTTCAAATAGACCATTCAAAATTTCAATGACAGTTTTCTGGTCTTCATTCCTAGAAATGTTTTCTTTGAATGTTTCAGCAGCTTTTCAGGTTATGTCATGGTTTAAGCATTAGTGAACCAAACACCTTGAACTGCTTGCTTACTTCCCCACCTGCGGGATGGGGGAGATAATCAGAAGGGTATAATCTGGAGAACTCATGGGTTGAGATAAAGACAGTTTAACAGGGGAAAAGAAAATCTGCCCACTCAAGTGAATCAAACTAAGGAATTAATTCAGTGCTTCCCAAGGGCAGGCAGGTGTTCAGATCTCTCCAGGGGAGCAGAGTCCCATCACAAGTAAAGATTACTTGGGGAGACAAACTCCAAATATTCCCCACTTCTGCCTTCTTGTCTCTGCTTTATGTACTGAGCATGATGCCATAAGGTCTAGAATATCCCTTTGGTCAGTTTGTGTCACCTGTGTCTCCTCCCAACCTCCCTTGCATCCCCAACTTCCTTGCCATCCAGGCAGTGCAAGAAAGAAGAGGTCTTGGTTCTGTGCAAGCCTTGCTCAGCAATAACAAAAAACATCTCTCCATCATCTACCCTGTGTTCAGCACAAATCCAAAACAGTCATTGTGAAGAAAACTAACTACCCCATCTGAAACCAACACAGAATATCTTCTATGCGATGATCTTGCCCAGTTTTTTTAACTTGCTCAATTTGTTTTTGGAAACTGCAATCATTAAACTTTTCTAAACAAATGGCCTAGGTATCCTGAACACATCTAAGAACCAAGTGTAAGGTCATCTTTTTTCCATCTTCCTTGGGATTTTTCTTTTCTAGTGCCATTTCTTCATCTAAGGAAACCATAAAACTTTTCAGGATACATTTATTGTTTAAGTATTGGAATAATCTGTTATTCAGTGTGTTCTGCCTATGAAGGTGGTCAATGTTTGTGAAAACATAAAGAAAGGCAAGGAGAAATGTACAGATACTTCCTCAATATATTTTTCCAACATAGACTTTCTGGCCCAGAAGAAGTATGAATTTGGGCTTTTTGTGTCCACTTAAACTTTTCTCCCAGTGTATTTGTCCAATTTTTTTTTTAATTTTAATATGCCTCAGCTATCCTTAACATTTTGCAGCAGTGAATTCCTGAGAGAGAAAAGAGACCATACAACTTATTGCAGACACATGGATTTGCAGCCATTAATCCCAAACAGAAAACAATACCTCTCTGTAGTCTATGGTTAGACCTTTAAAATTTCTTTCTGGGTGGAGTTAGAGTCTCTTTCCTGCATGTCCTACACATTTAAGGAGCAGATTTAACCAAGGTATTGATTTCAATAAAGATAATTTTAGGCAAAAATTCTACCTATATGTATGACATAAAAGCATCATAAAAGAAACTGGGCACCAGCTGTCTATGAGCTGGATATTACAGTGCCTAAATTCCAACTTGCAAATCTAGCCTGTAAGGTTGAATAAGATGTTTTGACCTACAGAATGTAATATCTCTTCAGACATATTGCAGATCTTCATAATTAATCTTATATTAAGCAAGACATTTACCTTCCAAACTCTCTTTTCTTCCAAGTGATCATTTTTCTCCTGAACTTATATTAGTTATCTTTGTGTGTCGTTTAGTAGTATTTTTAAAAAATAAAATAGAATACTTTTTCTCTACTTTCTTGTTGAGAGCACCACAAAAAACATGTCAAAATGTAATTTCATGTTATTTCATTATAATTCCATATAATGAAAACTGCAGTTGAGACAAAAGGGAACATTTGAACAACTCAAAACTGAAATGAACAATGATGAACAAAGGCAGAGTTGCTTCTGTACATGAAGAAAGTGAAAAGCTGGTAGCAGTAAGATAGAGACCGGAAAAAATAATGAATTACTATAAAAAGATGTGAATATTTCCTATTCCACACAATAAAGAATGCTAAGGGCATCAAATTAAACTACAAAGTGTCAGGTTCTAAAAGTTGGGGTGTTGTTTGTTAGAGGTATTTTACCACCTACCTAGGAGACTTGTATTTTTGTATTTTGACTTTGGGAGAGGTTAAGATAAAAAATAAAGGCTATAAATTGGCATAGCATCATTTCTGATCACTTGAATTCTTTTGCATTCAAGAATTGTAAAAGACTGAAGCAACAAAGAAGCGAGGCTGTGCATGAATTTAAGTGCTGTAGCCAAACTATTGAAACAGCATTAGGGAAGATTCTGAAACCTCTTACATTCATTCAAGATTAGCTTTTCCTCCCTTAAGTGAAGGAAGTTAAATGCTCAACCACATGCTTTTGTTAAATTCTGAGATATTGTACCTGGGGACATTACTGCTGGTATCTAAACTATATGTAGTATCTAAACTATATAGCAAAGTGGTTCTTTAGAGTTTGGCCTTTATATGCTTTGTCAATTCATTGCACTGCTTGCAGTGAGTTGCAGGCTTTCCATTGACTGATTTGCTTTTAGACCTTCCAAGTGTGAACTTACAGACTTGCAGTCTGCAACTGAAAGGTAACCATAACCCCTAGAAAATGTAAAATGTGCCTTTGAGGCACAAAATCCTGGAGTCACTGTAATGCCTCATGTTTAGGCAGAAGCTAGGCCAGTTTAAATACCAGCAGTGCAGGTTTTAACACAATTCAGTGCTGCAAACTTCTACTGAAGAAGCCAGAAACTGCTAATGGTGCAGGAACTCCTTGCTGCAAATCCTTATATCAATAAACTATTAATATGGAAAGAAAAGATAGTGTGCATGCAAGCTGGTTCTCTTGCAAGAATTCTCTTGCAGGAATGGTGGTCCAATCCTGTGTTTGGAGCCAGGACTGGCTTTAGGTCAGCTCCCCATGTGTTGGACAATCTTCCTGGTTTTGTATGGGAGTGGTGTGGAAACAGAAAGAGCAGTATGATAAACTGCTGCTTTTTCCAATTTCACTTTTTTAGTCTGTGTGAATGCATCTATTTATTAGGATTCTGTCCTGGTTTGCAATACAAGATATATATTCTATTACCATCTGAGAAGGGTGATCATCCTTATCTCTGTGGGAAGTATCTTCTGTTAATGGGCCATTGAGTCCTACTGTATAACTGATAAGATTACATCATCCCACTGGGAGATGCTCCAGCCAGGAGGAGGAGCCAAGCCCTTCCTACCTAGATAAAAACTGAGGTTTAGAATGCCAAAAGCAGCCTTTTTCCACTGGATTCCAGAGGAAGAACCAGGCTTTTTCCACATCATCACTGGATCCTTTGGAGGAAAACTGCACCTTCTACAATACCGCTGCTTCAACTGAACCACATCTGTAATCCAGGAGGACTGTAGCCACCATTTAATGGGACTGCACCAACACCCTGACTGACAGGGTATCAGGTTGTATTCTGACTCTGTCCGTGGTTTTATTTTTTATTATTGCATGTATTTTATTTGTCCTTTTTCTCTTCCCTATTAAAAATTGTATTACTGACTTGGAGTCTCACTGGTTTTGCTTTTCAAACCAGTACAGAAATGCTACACAATCTGGCTGTCTCTGCCTGAAAAGAAATTCTGTTTTGTTTGGGCAGGTGTAAAGAGAAAGTTGCCAGCATGCATATGCCTGAGAGGCATGTGTCTGTCTTGGAGACTGGCTGTTAACTTCTAGGAACTAAAACTGTAGTGGAATATTAAAGAACAATACTCTTTCAAGTATTCTGAGAGATCTCTGTAAAATAAACAGGTTGTCTTTCTTTAGGTATATAGGTGTGCTACAGAAGTATATATAGTAGGTAAAAAATACTGTGTTGGAAGGCTCTACATTTTGACACCACTCTGTAGACATAATGTCATATGGAGGATGTCATTTATTAAGGCTGCCTTTGGTCTCATTGACTGGTTTTTTTTTTTCATAGCCAAAGACACAGACTTTTTCAGTTTCATTTATTCTCTAAACACCGTCTTTCCTTGGGCCTATGTATACTGGACTTTTAATCTAACCATTTGGAAAGCAGGAAGTTCTCTCTACTGAAAGAATCCCTTATATGATGGTGAGTACAGTGCTACTAGTGTATAATTATACATGCATCTAACAGCTTTGATAGCAAAACTTTCATTGATTCTAATTTTAGTAAGATAAGCCATTGTTATAACTTCAGTAGTGTTTCTGTGTTGGGCTAGGATCGAACCCCAGCAGCTGATGGGGAATACAATTGATATAGTAACCTAAAATGTCTTTAAAAGTAACATTAACTGAAACATGAAATTTTAAACTTCTGTTTTCTATTTACTCTTGCTGTGACATTACCTACTAATGCCTGTGAAACCTAAGATGAGGCTGGGAGTTAAAAGGGACCTGTGTACTAGAATCTCAGCCATTGAAGTGTAAATGTAAAAATAATCAATAGTTCTTTTTCTTAGTAACAGACAGAAATTTGTATGCATCTCTGCTGTAAAACCCCCCCACTCTCTGACATGCCTAGGCTAGCTCTGGGTCAGAGATGGAGGGAAATTCAGCATGTACAAAGGTAAAAGATAAGGAGACTCCTTTTCCTAGGACCACAGTCCTGCTTTATTTGCTGAACAAAACTCCAGGGGAAAAAGAGACTGAACAAAGGATGGTGGGGAATTTTAAACTCGGGGGGAGGGGAGGAGGGGAAGAGAACCACAAGCAATGGGGTACAACTGAAGGGGAGGGACGAAGGGAGGACTTAACCAGCACCACAAGCTAGGGGGAGTACAGAACAAACCATTCAGTGGAATATGATGACCCCAAACCCTGTAAACAAAACAAACTACTTTGTGCAATACAATACGCATCATCTGTTACATTCACATTTTTCCTACTGATTTTACTTGTAGTTCAAATTTCCCTGCTTCTGTAGAGCTTAGAAACAGATTTGGTTGCATCACAACTTCTGCAGATCTTATGGATACTTTTATGTGGGGTTTTGGTCAAGCTCCACCTGTTTTCCAAAAGCTGCTGGGATTCTTGTTTAAGGTATTACTTTGTTTTCTAGGCACTATCAGATATGAGAGACTACTGTAAATGGTAGGATGTTGCATGAGGAAGAACTCCAAATAAGAAGTGACTACTTATGTGAGGATCACAGGCACTTTCTTGTGTCAGAAAGAGTTCAGCATTGTCTCTAGCTCCCTAGATCCCATTACTTTAAGAAAAGGATTGCCTCTCTTCTGCTTGTGCATTTTTACTCTTTTTAGACATCTAGAGACCAGATGGATTCCAGGGAAAAAAACGCCTTTTCTCCCTTACTAGTCTTTGAGCATCAGATGCGTGCCAGTCCTTTCTGTGAAGAAATTTTTCTAATCTAAACATCCCTGGTGCAACTTGAAGCTGTTTTCTCCCATGCTGTCACTTGTTACTGAAGAGAAGAGAATGACACCCTTGTCACTATGACCTCCTTTCAGATAGTTGTAGAGATGGGTAAGGTCTCCTCCGAGTCTCCTTTTCTCCAGAATAAACACTTCCTGAACTACCTCAGCTGGTCCTCGTAAGACTTGTGCTCCAGATCCTTTACCAGCTCTGTTGTGCTTCTCTGGACTTGTTTCAGCACCTCAATGTTTTTCTTGTAGTGAAGGGCTGAAAAGACATTCAACACATCTTGGATCCAGGCTTGGATCTTAGGTTTTTATGGAAAAAAATGTTTATGCCCTCCAGAGTCAGCTCTGCTCTTGCTGCATGGATGTATGTACATGACTGTTTTTGAGCATGATATTTGTTTTCAGGTAAACTTCACATCGTTGTTGCCTCTGCATTTGCTGTTCTGGCATCTGATTGGTGAGCAATGTGATTTAGACAGAGAGAAAAACGTCCTAATCAACTTTCAGAGGCTTAAGCACTCTCCTCCTTCAGTTGTAAATCTCATAAACCCCTTTGAATAAGAACTGAAACTGCATTTATTGTCTATGTACATACTAGCACCCCCATTCCTTATGCTGGATGAGAAGATGTAGACTTGCAAATCTGTGCCCTCGTGTGGTTTATTTTTCTTGATGTCTGAATTTACAGAGACTGGTAGTGTGGCTAGGAATACTCATGAAGAAACCATGGGCTCAATATTGGAAGCAAGGAGGCTAACTTGTTCCCTTGCAGTTTGTCATGTGAGGGTTATGTCTTTCTGTGAGGTAAAATGCTTTCTAAATGCTTTGAATTCCTATTACCAGGCTGTTTGTCACTACCTCTCCTGGGCTGCAGTCTGCACCACATTTTCAGTAGGGTTTTGTAGTTCTGGTATTCAGGCTTTAGGAACTGGAAAGACCCATGACACTGTAGGGGGAATAAGACATAAGGGGTTGAGAGAAAGTAAAACTGTCTTTGTATACATAAGTGAAGGACATAATTCTTGGAGCTGGGGGAACAGGTGAGTGGGAAGTGACTGACTACTTCAGCAAGATGAGAAGCCATACCAGCATGACTGAAAAAAATCATCCAGGAAAAAGATCCCATCTCAAATGTCTTTTATTTTGGCATATCATTTACCACTGTGATTGTGAAATGAAATAATTTTTCTATGCCAATAGGCATATGAAAACTTGTTCTCTCAAAAACATAAAGAACTGTAGTGTGCCTTGTATTACTAAGACACAAGGTCATACCATGAAGAGACTGGGCAAAAGTAAAAGATATCCCAAAATGGTGAAGAGAACTTCCTAACAGGTTTCTTTAGCTCACTATATCAGACCAGTAGCAAAGAAATGTCTGGTTTGTCTTTAAAGACTGTAACTCAGTGCAGTGAGTGAATGGATTAGTGTATGGGTATATGCCTGTCATGAATAATTAGGATTTAAAGTGATAAAAACAGGAGCCATGAAGGGTTCGACAACAAAGAAAACATGTATGAATAGCATACTCTCAGATCTCAGAATTTTTCTCAGTGAAACTGTGCTTGTGCTTGTGAACACTTTTTAGCTAATTTTGGAAAGAGAGTTGTAATAATGACTGTAAACCAACATCTGTCTGGTAACTATTTATGTGTTTTTGCCATAATGTTAGGAATTTTTTTATTCCTATGTTACCTTGGCAGACAGAAAACAAATCCTGCTGACGTTTACCTCGTCATCTACTGATGTGTGGCAACCTTTGACTGTCTTTAGACTAATATTTTAATACTACTTTAATGCTGACATCAATGAAACAATGTGGACTTGGGCAATGAAACTATAGACCATGAAGATACCTCAAGGGATATTTAATGTTTTACTACATCTAATTATTATTTTTAGTAATTTCTTTAAGGTCTGCCACAAGAGACATTGATTTGGTCTTTGCCTTTAGGTGCTTGTTTCTAGAGGGATAAAGGTCAGATGAGTGTTAGCTAAGAGATACAAAGGGTAATGATAACTTAAGGCATTTAACATATATTTTAGAATGAGTATCACATTGTTATTTTGTTCTTTGAAATGCCCTAAATTTTCCTTTGTGCTAAAAAGCAATATGTCATGTGGGTGAAATCCAGGTTTCTAATGTAATCTTCATGATGAAATATGATTTTCTCTTGTTGGTGTTCATAATAGTCTTTCTATGTATGTTGGAAAAGAAGTGCATATGTGCTGGTTTTTCTAGATACCATTTTCCAGAACAAGGCTTAGTATGGTAATTGTGTGGAGAGCATTGACTGATCGTACAAATAAATATCAAACCACAGCTACTTTTGATACAGAATATGCCATTGTGGAAGAGCTGTCTCTAAGGCAAAATTGCAAGCACTGAACAAATTTGTGAAATTCCTGATTGCATCGCCAACAGTACTGACAACTCTTCTCCCTTTGCTGATAAATTGTGTGATTGAGCACTTTCTTCCAATAAAGATTATATGTAGTCCATGTTTTGAATGGCATTAAATGTTCTCCTTTTCTGAACCTATAGTTATGAACTAGATTTCTTTTAATAAATAGCTTCACTGGGAACCTTAAAAATATGGTACTTGAGCAGTGTTAAATAATTCAGCCCTTTAAGTTCTATGATAGTATCAGCCATAGAGAATAATTCTGACAAACACAATTGTTTTACATGCAATCAATAAAATTAAACTTTAAAATTAAAATTATTCAGAAGAATACTTATCTCTGAATGAAGCACAAGGAGACAAGCCTATTCTTTCTCCTCAAAAAGCTTCATATTAGTGCAGATAATACCTTTTTATGATTACTCCTTAATTGTAATAGAAGAATAATTATAATTCACAGTGGCTTCCTTGTCATACTGTGACAATAGAAACATTATATGAAGCATGACACCTTCACAGTCCAGTTTTTCCAGTTTTTGGAATTTAGTACTTAGTGATAATTACTGCAATGACTTAGAAAATGAAGGGGCTAAATTTTGCCCAGAGGTTTTCCACTGCAATCACAAAGATCCATCTGTGAATCCCAAGTAAGCTTTTGCCATTTTACCAACTTAGGAGGTTAAGTGGCCAAACCACTGGTGTGTTATCAATACCTTTCTAGCTACCAATGCAAAGCACAGCACCATGAGGTCCGCCATGGGGAAACTAACTCCAGCTCTGGAAGATTTAATGTACTATACTGTGTAGAAGAAGAAAATATGGCTTCGTCCTTGTTTTTGATGAACAATATTTTCAAGTATTTTGACAGTTTATTATAAAATAGAGAAGACTCATCAATCCATCCTTCTTGTGTATGCTCAAGAATTGACTTCTTGTGGAGAAAGACATTGTGAGAGTCATTATGTGTATGGAATTACTGGTCAGAACAAATTATTATGTCCAACTTGCATATTACATTTGCTGTAGTGCTGTAATTTGAAAATCTCACAGGAACATTATCTGTTCTATTTTTTCAGTTTACATAGTTTCCTCTGAAAAAAAGTGATCCAAACAACCACAGATGTACTTTTCAAATAACTGTATTTTCAGTGGAGTAATGCTGGAATGGGAAAAGTTATGTGCCTTATGCATTTATGCAGCAATGAGGTACACTTTCTCATGAAGGGTACCTCATGAGGGTTTCATTCACTTTCCGCATCAAATTATGTAAATTTTGAATGAAAGGGTAAGTAGAATCCTATTTTCTTGTAATCTTGAAATTAAAAAATGAGGAAAGATGTTCTATAGCATTGTCTGAAATTTCACATTTTCTATAACTTGACTCTTGAGGCATTGTGTTGACTGGCTCATCAAAGAGATTTTCTTCTGTCTGTGTCCTTCCTTTGAAATTAGTCATTCACCATTGAATTTTAATGCAAAATGCAACTGAAGTTCAATATGCAATCAAAGGGAAAACCGAGTTTTCATTGAATTTGTGTTGGCAAGATTTGAGAGTCTATGACTTGAGAACAAAGAAAATATTTGTCAGTCAGGCGAATAACTATGCTGTCCCAATTTTCTCATACCAGTCCCAACTGAGTATTCCCAAGAGCCCTGCCCCACTCTTTTTGTTGCACACTCTATTACCAAACTAATTTAGGACCTATTTGTTTCTACCCTTCTCTTTCTAGCCATACTTACTCTCTGTTGTCTTACAAAGCATCTCTGTGCTTACTGACCACATTTATTGCATGACTAGGGAGCATAGTCTGATACCCATTCCTGCAAATGTGGTTGTATCAAGGAGAGAGGCTGAATCAACTGCTGTACCAAACATGAGAAAAACCCACCCCCAATATCAGTGAGTGTGTAACAGAAGCTGGGCAGAAGTGCTAATTCCCTCTCCCTATCTTTCAGGTAAGATGTGTGACTTTGAAGCCAGGGAGCCTCTGAGCTGGAGATGAACTTAAAGCAGCTACTTACTTATTATTCCCCATCTGGACTATTTTGAAAATAGTCTTCCTTTAAAATTTTTTACTAAGAGTGTTTTCATGTGGATTATCTTCACACATTTCTAAAGCAGATGTTACAGCACATTAGAGTGTGAACTTCAGAAATGCAACAGAAAATATGAAGGGGTTTGAGTGTCTGAAATAGCATTGGTTCAAGAAAGAAAATAAGTTCTGACTGCAGCTGTTAATGTTTTTTCAAGGCAGTAATATTCCCTCTGTGACCGGAAATTCAGTAACCTCCTAGAAACAGCTCTCAAGACTTTCTACAAAATAACTGTAGAATCCTGAGGTTTCTGGCAAGATTTATCATGAAAAGCATCTCTTGGTAGCCACTGCAATAGAACTGCTGCTGGTATTTGTGAACTTATGCTCCTCTAAATTTGTGCTGCTAATGACACAACAGTGTGCTGTGACCATGATGATACATAAGTGGGAGTAAGTTGCCTTTATGGGTTTGCAATGAAGTATCTGATCAGGCCAGCATGTGTTTGGTTTTGAGTGATGTAGAATGCAGAGCTGCCTCAGAGATCTCTTTTCAATGCAGTATCTTAAAAATATAAAGAGAAATATCCTTCACTGCTGAAAATAACTTCAAATCAGTATCTGCTTCTCATAAACTGAATATAAGAGATTTTTTTTACCTGAAAAGGACTTTAGGAGAAGTCTGAAAAGTGTCAGATTTTTAAGTGAACAAATTGCAGGCAGCTACAAGAAAGAAAGACCCTAAGAGAGGGTAAAGAAAGACAGTGGCTGATGTAACACAGGTCCAAAACAGCAGAGGAAGGAAGAATGTGGTCCTGTAAATGGCAGTCGTGAGAGTACTCTTGCAGAAAGGAATGTGGTCTTATTTGGATGACAGATGAAGCAACGTCACCATTAAAAAAGATCTTGCACAGCATGGAACTAAACTTTCAGAAAGATAACTCTACTTTCTGAATTGCTACAAAACTGAAATAGGAACATGTTTCTGCAGCATCTTTATGAAACTAAAATTTCTTATTTCCACTGCTGTTATTGAAGAAAAGCTTGTGTGCTGACCAGAGTTTTCTGGTTTTGTTGAATGGGACTCCAGCATGCTTCCTTGTTAACTAAAGGGGGATGTCCATATTGCTATCTCCTGTGGGACATTCTTCTGTGGAGGACTAATTTGATCACTCTCTTTTCATTGTCTATGTGAAAAATGCCCCTGGAAGTTAACAGTACTTAAATACTCTCCTAATTCCATTTTCATGTGTACAAGACTTGCAATTGCTGGAGTATATAATCCCTGTTTGGATTCATCTATGAAAAAGAAGGGAAGCAGTTACCAGGGAATCTTTCCATTAAGAACTGCCTCTCTTCACTAACACAAGGAACCTTAAACAAATGAATGGATTTCCGCCCTCCCCCCCCCCCCCCCCCAGTAGGCCATGAATAGAATTGCTTCAGACAATTTTACTAAGAAAATGGGCACAAAGAGGTGCAGGTTTTTTAAAGTATAACTTTGGTGTTCCTGTGTAGAGAAAACCAGAATGGAGTATGTTTTCTGAGGTGCTGTGGTAATTCTTGATTCCATCCAATATTTGGTACCAGAGAGGTTTTAAAATCACAGTTGCACTTTTTTTCCCTCTTCCTAGATCTCTAATAGTGAAGCTATAGAGAGAATCCTGATTTCAGTCCTCCCCTTGCATGCAACAATCAATATGAGTAAACTGCAACTGTAGTCCATACAGTCTGTATTGAAGACTACAAAACGTTACAGTTATAAAATGCAATTTTACAGAACCTCTAAACAAATAACGACTTGATGGAAATCTTTCTATCACAGAAGAACAAAATCTCTGATAGACCTACATAAAGTTTAATGAGTATAGTTAGAAAGATCAGTTCTATAAAGTTCAAAGTTCAAAGACTGTTGTTAGGTAAGTAGATTGTTTTGGCATTATTATTTAAGACATGAGTAAGTGCACTTCAAATTATTTGAAAGAATCCAGCCAAAAAATGAAGACTTGTTTATTCCTTGATGCTCTGCTACGTGAACAGGCATGCAATTTACAAAATTCCCTCCAGATGGCTCTTGGAGCAGGTTGAACCAATTTGCTGTGGAGAGTGTGTGAAGGGCTGCCTGATGGTGATGAGATCAACTCAGATGGAGTGACCTAAGCCATGCTCAGGTAATGAAGCATGGCAGAGCTTGCAAACTTTATGTAGCGTAGTTCTGCAAAAGGACATGAAAGTAAAGAGTTTCTGACTATGCTGCAGATACTGTGGTGCCTTTGGTTTTTCAATAAAGAAAAACAACCAGTTTACCATTGTTGGACATGTTTTTTTATCCCAGTGGTTTCCTAAGATCTTTCTGTGGCCAGAACATCCCCATATGTTCTTTTGCAAAACTTGTATTAATCTCTATGTAGTTGTAAATCAGCAAGTAATTTGTTTGGAAAATTGTACTCTTCCTTATTGATTTTTGCCATATTTTGATAATATTTGTATTTGGGCTTTTCCTGAAATGTTTTGGGAATATGTGGCTTTTCCTTGGGCAGAGTTTGTGTTAATCTTCTAAAGTGTTTTGGAATTGAAAAAGTATCAGTGGAGCATAAAAGAAAAATGTAATGATAATTGCAGTATGGGGAAAGGATTTAATAGGATAAGAAGCAGCATATTTTCTCATGTTATTTCTCGAGTGTTGCATTAGGAACTTGCTCGGTAGAGAGAATGCCCAAGTAAGCCCCAAGAGAAGTGTCTGCCCATGTCCGTTCCTGCTGGTATAAGTCCTCTGACAGCTACCATGGGCAAATTTTGCACAGCTTGTAATTATCTGTGCAGCTGGAGTAGTCTTATGCTGGTCTGAATCTTGATCTTAGGCAGAATGTTCCTTTTAGATTTATGAATAATGTGATCATGAACATGTTTGCCTTGGCAAAGTATTCCTTCTGCTATGGGAATATATTACACTAACAAAACAAACTACTGTTATAATAATTGAGGGTTGTTTGGCAAAGAGGAAATGTCTTTTAAGGCTTTACAGAGATACTGTAAATCTATGTACCTTTTAAACGTGATGAAAGAAGTTCTTAAAGGATTTGGGAATGCAAAGGCATTGGCAGTTTTTTAACTGGCCCTTGCTGTTTTCATTTTTCTCTAAATATGAGAGATGCATGCTGAGGCACTGCGGCATCAAATTTCAAACCAATCTCAGTTTAGGTTTCATCTGACAAATAGTCACATTAATATCCTAAAGGCCTGAATATCTTCATGAAACCTGCTGGGGCTGCAGACTTTGCTCATATGAGTCACGTTGCACTTACTTCTCTCTGCTGGACATGTACTTACTGAATATGGACAGCATTAATGCATGCACGAGAGAGCAGCTGGTTTGAAAAATTAAAATTGCATTGAGTGGCAGAGGAAGGGTAGAAATACCATTACCTTATTTTGTTGTTCTCTCCTCTACAAGCAACACTCAGGGCACTCAGTATAGCCTTGTTCCCTTGATGGGCTGATGCCATATATTTGTCCTGTTCTCTCTTCTGTTCCACTTTCACCTTTCTGGACTGTTTACAGGTTTCTTAGCAATGTCAATGTGAATCTGGCCAAACCAAGAATGAAGACCAGACAACAAAACAAGTATCAAATCACATATGTGGAACCAATGGCCAGCTGAGAGCTCAGAAACTGGGCTTCCTGCTTCTGATGCTGCTGAGGAGGATGTGAAAGGCAGCTTTTGCTTCTGAGAGAGACTATGGTCTCATCCACCTTGATCCTTCTCATGAATGTAGAGGTGGCAGCAGCAATGTTGGGGGTTGGTTTTCCCTTTCCCTTTCTCCTTTCCCCTTTCCCCTTTCCCCTTTCCCCTCTCCCCTTTCCCCTTTCCCCTTCCATCTGTGGAATTTTTTTTGCACTGACATGCTAAGAAGCACTGATGGCTAGGCCCTAGCACTGATGTCTAGTGACAGGGTTAGGGGGAAACTCCCTGTTTCTCTTTTCAGAGTTTCTCTCACAGGGCAGGGGGGAACACTTTGATATCAGGGGCAGGTAAAGGAAGGTCGGGGGACAGTTGCTCTCTCACTCATTTTTGGCTCTTGGAGAAGGATGGCTGCTGGAAAACTGTGCCCTGCCATCCCAACCCCGGGAGCTGCCTCTGCTGGTGCTGGACCCCACACCCCTGCTAGGACACCTTCTCTCTTCAGCCTGCCACCTCCAAGCATCCTTGGAGCACCGGGACTGACACTGTGAGCAAAGTCTCTCCTCCATCCCTTTCCGATCTGGAACACTGCCGCCATCACCCCCAGCCCTCCTGCAGCTCCCAGCGGTACCTGGAGCACAGGAAGGGTGCCTGTGGCCAAAAAGGATTGGATCTGGGTTACTGCTCTGTTTGCTGTTAATTTCATAGCAGTTGGTTTTTTTTGTTTGTCTTGTTGGATATACTAGTAAAGAGCTGTTGTTCCTATCCCCATATCTTTGCCTGAGAGCTCCTTACTTTCAAAATTGTACTGATTCAGAGGGAAGGATTTACTTTCTCCATTTCAAGGCAAGGCCCTGCTTTCCCTATCACACTTGTCTTTTCAAATCAGGACATGCAGCTCTACCCAAGCCCTTAGCTGTTCATATAGGAGGCAGAGAATGAGGTTAAGTGCAGCATATGTCATCTGGTTGTGCCTAGTAATAACGACAAAGATCCAGGTAGCTGGAATAGGCAAAGAAGTAGTTATTACAGAGGTGCATTGAAGCAATCTGTAAATTTTAATTTGACTTGCCTAAGTGTATTTTGAAGCTCTGTTGCAGGTACCAAATACAGACACAGGCTCCTTCAAAATAATATTCTTTTTTGTGACTCCAGGTCAAATAGTGCATTTAGAACTTTGGAAAGTTAATATAACATTTCTGATGTACTGTATAATAAAATAAAAATGTAGCTATGTTAGCTGGATTGTATGTTTTGCCAGAAACTTCAGCTCTGCAGCAGCAGACACCTATATCTTGGAAAAATTGCAAAAGAAATACAACAAAGCAGATTTGGTGTGGAGCATGTAAATTCCTGTTTTGAACATATGCTGAAGTATCATAAATATTAAACAACAGTGTTCAGTAATCTATTTTATGGAAAGTGGATTTACTTATGGATTATGACCAGGAACAAAGTCTCAAAAATCTTAGTCTCCTTCAGCCAAAAATGATGCTTATGATGCTTATGATGCTCTTTTTCATTTGTAGGGTGGGTGTATTAGAATGTTGGGAAAGGACGAAATACTTGTTTATATGAGGATAGGAATACTTCCTCATTTCTCTCTAGATACCATTGAAAAATTAACATTTGGTAGAAAACCCAAGTAAGACATTGTTAAGGCCATCCTTGCAATGAAAAGCTGCTAAAGATTTGTAGCTCACACTGTTGCCAGGTGCATGTGCATGGTCAGACTAGGAAATCCAAATTACCTTCAAAGTAGTTTTCCTGAATGAGAAAATTTGTGTTCAGTTCTCGAGCTATTAAACATGACGATGTAAAGGCTTGAGAGTCACAGTTGCATTAAGGCCCTATTATATTACTTAAACACCAAAGTGAGTATAACTGTAGTTGATTAACTATACATAAGTACATAACTGAGAGAAAAAGGCAGGCATATCTGTCATTATCGGTTTGGGTTTTTTTTTCCATTTTGGCCTTCTTTTTGTATTTCATCTCATCCCAAGTCCTGCTAATTTTCAGCACTTTTAGATTATAACTAGTTCTATTCTACCTTGCTGGATTGTTTTGTGGCTATCTGATATTAGAATATTCTTTGATCATCCTCTCACAGCTTTCTTAAATAATGTACTTGAATCAGGTTTGTTCACTTGGAGACATTGTTTTGCAGAACCCTTTTAAGATGTTGATATGTACGTGCTGGTGGTTCTGAATAGCTTCATATGTATTTGTGAGTGCATGGCTTTTGCCACTATCTGGAGCCAGCAATTCGAGCCATTGTTAGAGTTTCAGATGAACCTTTTTGGCTGCAATGCATAGGGCATGCAGCTCTGAGCAGGTTAGTTACAGGTGCCAGATCTCCCTGTCCTCTGACCAGCTCCATCAGAGAGACAGATGAATGAGCAATGACTCAGCTCTGGAAGTACTGCACTCATAGCGCAGCGTGTTACAGGATTCTGGCTTTGCTCCAGTTGCTATGACTCTGGGGAGCACAGGGCCAGTGTTGCTCAGAGGCTGAGGTGTGAGCTGCTGGGGCAGGGTCAGCAGGTGGGGCTGCCAGCTGAAGCTGCTGACCTGGCACACCCACCCAACATCCAACAGCTATGCTCTTACTTCACCTGCTTCACATTCAACTTGTTCACATGGGCCCCTATTCTGCACCAGTTTCACAGCTGGATATCCTAAACAGATGGAGAACCTGCAGTCTTGTTTTCTCATTTTGCTTTAAATAGCATGTACCTTTAGCAACTTGGGAAATACTAGATAGAGACATCTACATTTTCTAAGGATGTCTTCTCAGGACTTGCCCTTGGCTTTTTCCTATCATTCCTATCTACTTTAAGATGCTGAGACACTGATTGCGTAGTGGCAGCATGATTGTTTTAGGTCCTAACATCCTTTTGAAGAATGAGAGAATACCTCATCTACTTTCTGAATAATTATTTTACTACTAGAGGTGAAACACAGGCTTTCTTTGTAGCTCAAATTCTGCTGTCTTGTCCTGTGAGAAGATAATTGCACTGAATTAACAGCAACATTTTTTCACCTAAAATTTCCCTATTTTGTTATAGGATGCTGACCAAGGAATTTATACCAATTTCAGAAGTGTTGAGAATACCAGTGGTAGAATATTAATGGTAGAAGTTCTAACCAGGATGCTCCAAAACTTAATACTTATTCTTTATAAGGTGCTGTTCATTAATGAGCAGGATTTTTACTCTGTAGATTTATTCAAACAACAAAATGCATGGACCTATGCCTCTAATGTTTTCAGTCATTGTGATTTAAAGGGTTGCTTACACCCTTGAGAGCTCTCAATCTAGAGATAATCTCTGTTTCAAGTTATATTTCCTTGCATTTGATGGTGGTGATGTGTATACTACAAGAAATAGCCACAAAATCATTTGGTGTATAGCTTATCTAGTTTTTGCCATTTTCTTGCTATTTATGCAGGACTTGTCATACCTTAAATGTGCTTTATTTTATTTAATATATCCAGAAAAAAAATGTTATTCCTTCCAGATAACAATTTAGGTAAGTTATAGATAAGAATGTAAAAAAATTAGTGTTATAATGTATAAAATGCCCCTATTCCTAATATAAGTTTTTGCATGAAAACAGATGAAAAAAACCCAGGAATGGGAATGTTTTCCAAATTCAAACAGGGCTAATCTGGCTGTATATTAGAATCTCAGAATCATAGAATGGTTTGGATTGAAAGGGACCTTAAAAATCATCTAATTCCAGTGCTCAAAACACCATCCAACCTGGCTTTGAATACTTCCAAGGATGAGGTATTCACAACATCTCTCAGCAACCTGTTCCAGTGTTTTACCAATATAACAGTAAATAATTTCTTCATAATACCTAATCTAAAATTTATCATCTATCAGTTTAAAGTTATTCCACCTTGTCCTTACATGCCATTGAGGAAAGCTCCTATACAGCTATTTTGCAGGCCCCCTTTGTATTCTTCAATGCTGCTGTAAGATCTTCTGAGAGCCTTCTCTTCCTCAGGCTGAACAGCCCCAAGTGTCTCAGCCTGTGTTCATAGGAGAGGTACTCTAGCCCTCTAAACATCCTGTGGACTCACTTCCAGCATGTTCATATCTTTCTTATGCTGGGAGCACCAGAGCTGGATGCAGTTCTCTTATGAAAGAGGAGTAGAGAGGAAGAATCACCTCCCTAGACCTGCTGACCACCTTTCTGTTGATTCCACAGGACCCCCCAAGTCCTTCTCCTCAGAGCTGCTCTCAATTTCTTCTCCATCCAAACTGTATTTGTGTTTGGAATTGCCCTTACCCATGTACTTGCACTTGGCCTTGTTGAACTTCATGACATTCACACAACCTTTCCAGCCTGTCCAGGTCCCTCTGGATTGCATCCCTTCCCTCCAGCATGTTGACTGCCCCACACATCCTGGTGTTATCAGCAAAATTGCTGAGGGTACCCTTGATCTTGCTGTGCACGTCTCTGTTAAACAGTGCTGGTCTCAGTGCCAGGTACTGGGGGCATCACTGGTCTCCACTTGCATATTGAGCTCTTTCTGCATGAGCATCCAGCTAATTCTTTATTCACCAAGTGGTCGGTCTCTCAAATCCATGTCTCTCCATTTTAGACACAAGGATGTTGTGTCAAATGCTTTGCAAAGGTCAGTCACTCTTCTCTTGTCCACTAATGCTGTAACCTTGTCATAGAAAGCCATGATTTGCCCTCAGTGAAACTATGTAAACTGTGCTCCTTATTTTCCATATGCCTTAGCATAGTTTCCAGGAGGATCTGCTGGGTAGAAGCTAGCCTGGCTAGCCTGCAGTTATGTGGGTAATTTTAAAAATGGGGGTTTATGTTTCTCCTTTTCCAGTCTGTGGTATCCTTATCAGACTCACTACTTCACAAATATGATGGATGATGGCTTAGCCACTTCCTCTGGCAGTTCCATGAATGCTTCCTATCAAATCCCATAGACTTTGGCATCTTCAGACCACTTAGATGAGGCCTTGAATCAGATCTTCTCTCTTCATTCTCTCAGTCTCACTTTTGCCTTCTGCAGCTTGGTGTGGCTAGATGTAAGGTTTGGGCACATGTTTTGTCTCAGACATTCTGACTGTTGTGAAAGAAAAGTTGTGATTGGAAGAAAGATTCTGTGGAGGTGGGAACGCCCTGTTCTGAGCCAGCTTCTCTTTCCACCTAGAGATGCCCATCCTGACTGACCTCCTAGAGGTCTAGATGCTCATGGGCGAACGAACTGACACAAAAAATTTAATTTGCATATGAGTCATGCATCAGGCTAACTATAAAAATTTTGTCCTGCCTGGGCCCCTTTTTTCTCTTTTTATCTTGCTATCTCAGATCCAGACTGTGCAGCAGGATCAACGTGGAGCTATGGACTGGTGAACTTCTTTCTTCTTTTCTCTTTTTTATGTCCTTATTTCTCTCCTACCTTGCTTTGTCTGGGCAAAGGGCACTTATCATTCTACCCCTTACTCTATATTTGTGTTTGTTGCAGGAATTTGAAGCTTGTGGAACCATGTTGTAAGAGTTAAGGGCTTGTTAACCAACACTTTTCAGATTAAATTATGGACTACTTACCAGAGTTAAGATGACCACATAATGAAAGTGTAAGACCTCTCTATCTCATGGACTGGTGTCTTTGAACAGCCTGTTGAGAATTTACAACAAACATCACTTTCCCTACTGATGGGTCATGACATGTACTTGCCAGTGGAGACTGAGAAGAAAAAGTCTGAGTACCACAGCCTTATCCAAATCCTGGTTAACCGGGTCTCCCATTTTCCTCTGGAGAGCCCCAAATTTCTCCTGGTTTTCCTTTTATTGCAGATATATCTATAGAATCTTTTCTGGTTGCCTTTGATATCTGTGACCAGATTTAACTAAGTTGATCCCTGGCTCCTCAGACAATTTCTCTGTATTCCTTGCAGGCTACCTGTTCTCACTTCCACCCTCTATGTCCTTCCTTTTTGTGTTTGAGGTTTTCCAGGATCATCTTGTTAATCTATCCAGATCTCCCAGAGTTTTTGCCTAGCTTTCTGTTTTCAGGATGCATTACTCTTGAACTTAGCCCCCTCTTCTTTCCAGGAGAAGAGAATTATCCCATTGTAGTCTATCAAGCAGATCCCTGAAGAGACCAACATCTGCTTTCCTGAGCTCAAGAGTAGTGAGCTTGTTGCGTTACTTCCTTGCTGCCCTAAGGATCCTGAACTCCACAGGTAAGTGGTCGCTGCAGCTGAGGCTGCATTTGGGCTTCACATACCCCACCAGCCCCTCCTTGTTGGTGAGAACAAGATCCAGCTTAGCATCTCCCCACATTGGCTCTTCTGTCACTTGGAGATGGAAATTATCATCAGTGCACAGAGATGTAAAAGAGAACAGAAAAACAACCAACCATGCCCTCCTCCAACACTGCTTTAGACAGTTGTAATCTACAAAGTGAGTGTCTAAGGAAACAGAATCCTTTAGGACTGCAGATAAAACCTGTGATAGCACTTTGGGATTGCAGTTATTATCTCCAAGTCTAGGAAGAGTCCTAGATATTTTTGGGGAGGTATAAGTCTCTGGTATGGATCAGCTGTTGCATAAACATATGTTTTGAATTGTGTTTATTATTTGGTGTATTATGAATATGGCATAAGAAGATTTTGTGTGTAATGTAATAGTTGGTGTGAGGTAGGCTTAGGAAAGCAATGAATGTGAGAGGAGATGAAATCATTCCTTGCTTACACATGGTCTAGAGAAGTGGGAATCAATTTACATTTAAACTGTAGCCTAAATGTCAGGTGTGGGAGTAGATTTTACAGAACTTTCTCCCAGTGTATTAAGTAGAGATTTGAAGTTCATGCCAGAAAGGAATTATGGCTTCATCATGGGATACAGAAATATGTTAGAAGTAAAGTAAAGGTGGATATTGCTTTTGGCATTTGAGCTGAATTTGTGTAAAGATCAATTTATCGTGAGGAGCTGTGCTCTACTGGGATACTTGGTTGTGTCTTGAATACTTTGTTTCTCCAGAATATGTTTATTTTATCTACTCTGTCTCAAAAAGCTTTTTCCAGTAAATAATTGTGTGTGTATATATATTTTCAAGTTAATCTTAACAACAGAAAGATTAGTTTTACACTGTTTTCCTAACCAGACTGAGTGCTGATGAGTAAAGTACAAACTTGTACTTCATTTTTGTTTTAAAAAAATGTAGATTGTTCCAGAAAATACTCCAAGTATGGCTTTTAAATTTAGTAGTTTGTTCCTGTAACAGAACATATGCTAGAGCTGCAGAGAGATATCCAAGTCAAGATGTCATAGGAAGCCTTCTACCAACTTAGGCACAATCCTGTGAATGTTCACATGTTGTATAATTTTATGCACATGCATAAAGTAGGATTGCTTCTGTGTGTCAAAAACTTAAGACAGTAAAGAACCTCTTAAACTATGGTGACTTAAGATAATTATAGCTACAGCATAACTTGAAATGGGTATCACTTATAATTCATGCATGGTGACTCAGAAATATTCTGTCATTCATAAATAGAAAAAGAGAAAAAAATAATGCTAGATCTGACTGTTGTCTGCTAGAAAAATCCATGTCCTTTTTCTGCCTGTCTCATATCAACATGAATATCTTTAATTCCTCCAGTCTGCATGACCCTGGAAACCTCTCTACATCTTACCTAACATTGACAAGAAATTATTTTCTGAGCTTCTTAATATTTTCTCTTGCCTGGAAAGTGCTCTCTTTTCATGTTTTCAGAACAATTCAGAGATACAGAGGTGCATCCTGTCTCTGCCATGCTGACCACCAGCCCTTAACCAAATACTCTTTTCAATTTAATCTTTCCATGTTTTCTAACCCTTTACTGAATTAGGTATAAAACTGTAAGGAATGTCTCAAGTAGAATCTAATTATTAGTAAGGAAGTAATTTTGGACTTGCACAAATGTAGAAAAATGTGCAAAATGTGTAAAGTTTTGGGAGTAATTATCATCTCTGTATCATTGCATTATTCTGTAAAAGGATTTTGCTTTTGAGAGGCAAAGGGCTTAGCTTTTAGAGAGAAGAATGTGCAAAATCCCTGCTTGGATAGGGCAGCCTTTTAGATACACTTTCATACATATTTACAATTATAAAAGTGACTTTGTAACCATAAGGAAAGCAGATAATTGGGATCCATTGTGCGGTGTGAAAGAAATTATTCATTCACATGTGAAAATAACTTTGTACTATTCAGCTGGATAAAAATAGTGTAATTTTCATATTTGTTTACCATGTCACCTTAAAGCTAGACTTAGAAAAATGTAGTGAACTTCTGGTCTAGCAGAAGCTTTGCTGCTTGTGGGTTTCCAGCCTGACGCTATTCTGTGTAAGGGGTTGGTAATGCAGGATCTATCCTGCCACTTTCTTCTCAGCTTCCTACTTTTTTCCTGGTTTGAGTGTGCTGTGAGTCCTATCCTTTACAGAGGAAAGAAGTGCAGAACGGAGTAAAATGCAGAGTCACTAAAGTTGGAAGGCACCTCTGGAAATTGTCTATGACAATCCACCAGCATGAGGAAAAGGTCAACTGAGGCAGATTGTCCCTGCCAACTCTAGCTGAGTATGAGATATCGTCAAAGATGGAGATTCCACATCATCTCTGGGCAACCTGTGACAGTGTTTGATCATGATAAAAAGGGGGGTTTGTTACACCTGTGGGGAATTTCCTGTATTTTGGATTCTCATTGCTTCTCACCCTGTCACAGGACACTGCTTAGAAGATTTTTGGCCTTATCATCCTTACATCCTTCTATCAAGATTTTTTTTCAAGTGCACAAAATCTTTCTGAGCTTTGTCTTCACCATGCTATAGAGGATCCAGTTCCTTCAGCCTCACCTTCTGTGAAAGATACTCCAGTCTTTTGAAGTTTTTGTGGTCCTGCAGCCCTCTCTAGTATTTCCACATCTCTTGTACCCAGATCAGCACTCAGAACCACAGAAGTATCTTACCAGTTCTGTGAAAAGAGGAGGGACAATTTGCTTGACCTGCTGGCAAAGCTTTTCCTAGTGCAGCCCAGGAAATTGCTGCCCATCTTTGCCATAAAGATGCACTGCGTTGCTTATTTTCAGCTTGTTCTCTAGGACTGAGATCCTTCTTCATGAAGCTACTTTCCAGATGGCCAGACCCCAGCACATACTGTGTCTGCAGTTATTTTTGGTCAGGGACAGAACCTTAAATTTTCCTTTGCTGCATTTAATGAGGATTCTGTTCACCCTTTTCTCCAGCTTGTAAAGTCCCTCTGGATGGCAGCAAACATCAAGTATATTAATGATTTCTTGTAGTTTTCTACCACCTGAAAACTCTCTGAGTGTGCATTCAGTCCTGTCATTAATAATGATTTTAAGCAGTGTTGGTCCCAGTATCAATGCCTGGAGTACACTGTGGACATCTGGCCTTCAGCTACTTTTTGTGATACTTATCACAGCTCTCTGAGCTTGTCAGTTCTGTCAGTTTTCAGTCTTGTTTGCCACTTTCTTAGTCTGTACTTCATCAGTTTGTCTGGGAAAGTGCGATGTGAGACAGTGTAGAATGCTCTGTGGAAGTTAAGATAAAGCAACCTCTCTCATTCTCCTCTCTCTCCATGCACCAGGCTGCTCATTTCATCATAGAAAGCTAAAAGGTTGTTCAGGAATTATTCACCCTCATAAATCCATGCTGACTGCTCCAAATAATCTTGTCCTTTATGTATTTGTATTATCTAGGCCATCATCTTCCCAGGAGAAGCAGCGAAGCTAATCAGCATGTAGTTCTCCAGATCCTACTTCTTCCTCTTCTTGTAAATAGGAATGATAATAGCTTGCTTTCTTTCAGTGTTTAGGAACAGCCTCTTAATTGCTGTGATGACTGGAAGAGTGGCATTGTCCTGTTCCCTCAGCACCACCTGGTGCATCCTGTCAGTTCTCATGGACTTGTGTATGTCTAGATTGTTGAAATGTTCTCTGTCCTAGTCATCCTCTGCAATCTGTAAGTTTTCTTGTGCTGCACTTAACTACTGGCGTCCCCACAACCTTCAGACTGTCACATTTCCACAAGGTAGTAAACCAGTTCAACCCAGCACTAGGAAAATTTTGTCTGGGGTATTTCACTGGCCATGCTCTAAGGGCTATCTACATATCTCACTGTGAAGCTAGGAACATGTGTGCTGCTTCTCCATAGTGTAAGAGCCTCGAAAATCATGGTTTTCTTAAATACTGTAAAAACTGCTGAAGGGCTTTGCACACTATGGCAAACTGCATAAAGAATCTGTGACCACCAAAGCTCAACACTGCCCAAATATGCCTTCTGGGTTCTGGGAACTTGATATAAGATAAAGACAGTACTATTGCCCAATTATCTCAGGTTTAAGGAGAAGTAAACACAACTGGAGGAGAAGAATGTATCTACAAGGAAAGCCAGCTCAGCAGCTGTGCTAAAAATCATCTCTGGCTGGGACCTGCAGGGGGAAATCATAGCCTTCTGACCCATTTGCTGTGGCCAGGTTTGCACACTAGAGTCGGGGGATTTTTTAAAGTCCTCCACTATGAGGGAAATGCAACAGTACTGGGTTTGTCTCTGGGGCAAAAAAAATTAGTTTTTCTGTTGCTCTTGTTTGTAAGTGGAAAAAAGGTACTTAGAAAAACAGTGGAAAATCATCTTGGAGATATGCCTAGGAGATCTTCATATTAAGAAAAAGTATTTTATAGAATCTCAATTTTAGAAAAAATTTTCCCAGTGGCATCCTTTATATGACTTACTATGCTGTCTGCTTCCCTGGAGCAAATCAATATTTTCACCACAGGTGAGAAATCTGGCACTGAGCTGACCACCCAGAGATTGCAAGGAGTCTACACTGGCAAAGGGACCACCCAAATACTGACATTCCACTGTGGTCAAATCAGCAGTAAGAAATGTCTGTGGCATGCACTCAGAAATACATGCTGGGAATATGAATCTTTCTGGAGAAAGAGAAGGAGGAGAACTTGTACTTTGTCCTGGTTTGAAAGACAGGTGTTTGCTAAGGAAAGCAGAAGCTTCCCTTTGGACCAAAAAAAAAATGTGATCCTTCCTTCCTACAGATTATTATGATTTTGAAATTAAGGGAGCTCTTAGGCAAAAAATATGGGGATAGGAATAACAGTTCTTTACTAGTATATCTAACAAGACAAACTGAAACAACAACAGCCATGAAATTACCCACAAACAGAACAGTAACTCAGTCCCAGTGTTTTTTGGCTGCAGGCACCTTTTCCCTGAGCTGCAGTTCCCGGTGCTGGGGGCGGGCGGGTCCCGCAGAGCTGCAGGAGGGCTGGGGGTGATGGCAGAGCTGTCCCAGGGGGAGAGAGATGGAGAGAGAGCCCTCCACTCACGGTGTGGGTCCTGATGCTCAGCAGAGTGCTGGATGGTGGCAGGTTACAGCGAGAAGGCAGCAGGGCAGGGTCCGACAGCAGTGAGGATGGCTCCCGGTGCTGGGATGGCAGGGATGGGGCTGAGGCGGCGATCGTCCTTCTCATCTGAACTCCACGGGGGAAATGGAGCAAGCCAGAGCCTTCTGTCTGCTCTTCTGGATGTTTGGATATCGAGGGGTTTCCCTCTTCTCTCCCCTCTCCCTTGCCACCAGGGCCCAGTCAACAGGTATCTTAGCATGACAATGGGGAAAATTCCACAGAGGGAAAAGGGAAAGAACCAACCCCCAACAACTTTGTAGAAGAAATCTGGTAAAAGTATATGACCATTGACTAGCATATGCATCACAATTTATTTTAACCCTGTACACATGTGAATGAATGAATGAATGAATGAATGAATGAATGAATGAATGAATGAATGAAATGGAAGCCAGGAGAGCACACAAAGATTGTACACTGTAGAGCTGCCATTTCTTCTGTTTCTAAAGGCCCTATGAGAATAGGAAAAAACCATGAATTCTTTGCAGAATAATCATATAAGCAAAGTAGAGACCACTGCTATGGTAATACTGACACAGACCAAAAGGGCCTGCTTCCTGCCAAAAGTGCTACTCCTTGGTTTAGAGTTCAGTACACTTGATTTATTCAAGAATTCATGTTTCCCTGTTCAAACCCCATACCTCTGTCTTTTAGGTGTTTCCACCTCTAGTTACTCTGATGTGGATCCTTTTCCCACTGCAGTTATTGTGTTCACCTGTGTGCGCAGTAGAAGACTAAGACTGAAAATTTTAAGCCAGATCACTGGATGGATGATCAAAATGAAAATTTGTCACCAAAATTTTATCATGGCTGCAAAGGAATAATAGGTGCTATGTCTTTTAAGCTTCTGAGTAAATTTAGACATTTAATTTACTCCCTCCCAGAAACATCAGAAATTTAATAGCATAGTTCTCCTTTGTCTCTGTGTATGCCTTCTATTATGTATAAAACTTTACAAGTTGACTGTATTCCTGCTGTTAAAGGTTGTGAAATGCTCATGTTTGAAATATTTTACCTGAGAGATGAATTGCTCTTAAAACCCTTAGGGAAAAAAAAAGTGCTACCTGGGACTTAGAAAAAACTGATATTCTGAAGGTCACAGACAATTATTCCCTGTATTAGCATTCTACTAATTCAGTGACTGTTTTTGGTATGTTTTTGAGAATTTGAACTTTAAATATTTCCCAGGGAAAAGTCTTGTGGTATTAAGTGAGGAGCACCAGTGCAGTGCCCAAATGGTATAGAATTCCTGCAGAATGTTTATGGGAGAACTGTGTGGTATTTTTTCTGTTTTGATCATAACTTGTTAATACCACATGTGCTATGACAAACAGCATGAAGATAAGTAAACCAATTTTCTCAAATTTTTAAAGGTTCACTTTATTTTTCCCTGCCATTAGTGTCTTGTCTGCATTAATAATATGCATAAGATATTTTATCCTGTTAAATGTCCTGAATTGTCCTCTCTTGGGCCATTATGGCTGCTTTTAGGACTTATTTTTCCTCAAGGACATATGCTGATGGCAATCAGCACAGGGCACATAGATCTGTGTTTACAGCCTGTAACATCTGTATAAGTCTAAGTGTTTCTAGGCTATAGCAGTGGTGGACTGGACTCTACAATTCTGCTATGGTACAGTGTCTGTACTTACTGTACTTACTGTACTGTATGGTACTGTCTTTACAGTGTCTGGACTTACAAGAGTTTTGAGTGTCTTAGAGTATATTTGGGAATGTGCTTCCGGAGCTCTCAGCCTCTGGATTTCAATCCTGCTTACTAGCAAATAATGTAACATATTTTTGTGCTGTGTTGAACTTACAGGCACATGCACAAATGTTTGTGGTCTCATTGGATTTCCTCGTTCCTGTAAGTCAAGATGAGGACTTGAGTGCCTCCGAGAACTTACGTAACACAGGTGAAAAATAGGCATAGCTTTGTGTTTATTTAGTCTGTTGTACAGCAGGATCTGTCCCTAGCTGTCATGCAGTCAGTCAGTGAACTGTTTTGTCTCCAGCACTGACCTAAACAGAAGAGTGGAAACCTTTATGTTCATTGGTGAAAGACAGTTTGTTTGCTTGATCATTAATACTGGACAGATACCATGCACTCTGTGAGAATGACTGTGAAAATCAGGCAGAATACCTTCTGGCATCTGATGCAAATTTGGATTATGGACTGCAGTCCTGCATTTCTTGGACTAAATGTGAGTAGACTATACAAGAGAACTAGTTGGAGTGTTTGGTTTGCACTGTTTTATATCCCCATGTTCTCTCCAGTGTCAGCCTTCTTTGAGACATTAGATTAGGAACTGGCTAATGCACAGTGAAAGTGGCCCTAATTCTGTTTTTCCTTAGTAATATCAGCCCATTACTTTATAAATCTCTCTATCTCTCTTGGTGTTTTTTTTTTTTGTTGTTGTTGTTTGGTTTGGTTTTTTTTAAATCAGTTGGGGTTTACTACCATATTCTCTTCTTCCGTTTTTCATACTTCACAGCTTCCTGATTTTCTTTCATTGATTCTTTCTGGCAGTGGTTTAATTCATGTATCTTGTAATACTTTAACACATGCTATTTTTTAGATATCCAGGCTTATTTAAACAGGGCTGGAATTTAACCTCTTGGCATAATAATTTCACTTGTTTTGTTTGAAATGCAGAAAGGGCTTGAAGACTCCAATTGAATTATGACCTTATTGTCCAAAGCAGCCTACGTGCTTATCCTAAGAGACTGATCAAAAAGTCAGAAGTTGGCTTTGTCCATTTATCATTTTTGTGGTATAAGGCAGTATGGTACATACAGACAGGCAGGAAAGATATTTGAGAATATTGAATTATTAGAAAGGAAATAACAAGTTGCAGTTGCTTTAATATCTCTTACATTTTGGTTAAATTTCTTTCTCTTCTAGGCTAGTAGATAATAACATTGTCATGAGATTGTTGGCAGAGACTGTTTTTATATGTTTTGCAATAAACAAGTACAGATTTATGGATATTTTGTCTTTTGCATATCCTGAAGTTCTTATTAATTTCTTTAATTGAAATGATTTGTCCTGAAGGTTTTCTTAGCTACCAAAAAACTGTATCAAGATAACCTTTCTATTAAGGGAACTAATGTTTGGTGGTATATGGCAATGTCAAAGGAAGAAATACAGTATTTGTATCTTTCTTTTTTGTTTCAAAAATCCATTTTGATTTGTGTCTAAGTGGTCTAGATAGGTCACTAGACATTGTATGACCTTACCTACATACAGTTTTTGACTACAGTTCAGAGGCATGGTACAGAA
The DNA here is from genome assembly GCF_963662255.1 of Cinclus cinclus. Lineage (NCBI taxonomy): Eukaryota > Metazoa > Chordata > Aves > Passeriformes > Cinclidae > Cinclus > Cinclus cinclus. Next base: position 42,473,280 of record NC_085084.1, on the reverse strand, counting down.
CATGCAGAACAGCATGATAAATAGTGCAGAGGAAGCAGAATTTTCTACTCACTCATGTGCTGCGTACTTGTTCTGTTTTTTCACTGAGTATCAGAAATAGAACCTGATAACAATTTTATCTCAATTTATATTGCCATTTCTGGTAAAATATTATTGCAATTTTATGCTTCTTTCCAGTCAGCATACTGAGAACTCTTGACAAGTGTGATGCTATTTTTAATAATCCTAAGATTTACTTCTGATTTTTTTCGTCAACTGAAACTTGTCATGTAGTTACATTTGCTATTTTCCTTGAACAAAATACAAAATCATGGTGGGGCCGAGGCTAGAAGGGGCCTCAGGAGGTCGTCTGGTTCAGCTTCCCTGTTCCAGTAAGGAGCTTGCTGCCCAAGACCATGTCTGTCAAGGATGGAGATTCCACCACATCTCTGGGCAATCTTTTCCAGTGCTGTAACCTCCTCAATAAAAAAGCATTTCCCCCTGTTCAAAAGGAACGTCCAATCTTTTAGTTTGGACCTATTGCCTCTGGATCAGTCATGGGGAACCACTGTAAAGAGCCTATGTCTTGTAAGTGCCCTCCCTTCAGGAGTATGCACAGTATAATGAGATTCATCTGAGCCTTTTCTTCTACAGCCTGAACAATCTCAGGTCTCTTAGTCTTTCTTCAAAGGAGAGATATTTCAGTCCCTTCATCATCATAGTGACTGTTTGCTGCACTCTCTCCAGTAGTCTCCATATCCCTCTTGTAATAATAATCCCACAGCTGGGCACACGACTCCAAGTATGGCCTCACCAGTACTGAATGGAGGGGCAGCATTACCTGCCCCATAACCTGTTGGCAACTCTTCCCTTCATGCAGCCCAGGATTCTAATAGCCTTCTTTGCCACCAGGGCACGGAGTCGGCCTGTGTTCCAGCAGGACCACAGTAATGTAATGTTACAAACTGGGTCATTTCAGATAGGCTGATTTCAGATATACATGTCCATGGGAAGAAGTAATTTGAATATAAATTTCAGATGGTATTTTAGTCTGTATTATCTTTAAGCATATGTAGTAGCCTTATTGACCAGATGAGATACTGAATGGTTGACACCTTTTGTTCTTGAAATCACCCAGTCTTCCACTGGCATCCTCCGGTGTCTTGCCAGCAAGCTGGGAATTTACCGCTGCAGGAATGAAAGTGGCTATCTGGAGATACTGAAAACTCTAAGCAGAGATGAATCTCAGCTCTGTGAAGGGTTAGATTCAAACCCAAATGGGGTTCAAACTCCTGTTCTTGCCAGATGAAGGACTGTATGCACACCTGGTGGATTTAATACAATGCTCATTCTTTAGAAACCACCAGCCTGTGGAACCAAACAGTGCTTATTCTGTAGGATCATTTTAAACACCAACCAAGCAGAAGAATGGAAGAGTGTGAATGAATAATGAAACAAAGCAGTATCATAATTTTCTGGTTGGCCACGGAAATCTATGCACACTATCTGATACTCTCCTACATTGTATATTCTGTATGAGAAGTAGCAGTCCTTATGGCAGTTCTGCACTAATGTGAATTAGTAATGAGGGTATTTTCCATTTCTGTGACTTAGCAGCAGATGCTTTGGTTCCTATGGAGATACTTAGAAGAAAGTTCTTAATGTCCTCTAAAAGACCTGCAGGCTGTTCTGCTTTCTGACGGAACAAAACCATAATTTCAAAATTTCTGTTTCTAGCTGTTCAATACAATGTCGTAACAGAAATCAAGATTTTTGCATATTGAAGATCCATTTCTTCTTTGGGACTGTGTCTTACATCTTTTTGGCACCCATAAGTGATATGAATTTTTGAAATTTTGTCCTGCTGTACAAATAATGAAAAATACTTCACATTTGATTAAAAGAAAGAGTAGTTTCCATGAGCTTTGAAAGTTAAATCTACTATATAAAGCATGAGAAACATGATAATATTTTTATTTTGCTTGTGCAAGGATTTTATCTCCAAATTACATTTAATTAAAAAAAAAAAAAGGCCACTGGAATATTTGTTAAACTTGCACATATATTTTATATAGAGGTCCACAGACTTGAAATTTAAAAACTTCACCAGCTGACTAGTATATTCCAATGAAGATGTACATTCTGTGTCCATGCCTACAGGGCAAATTTTCTATCTTCAGGACTGCATTAATATATTAGATCTTTTAATATATATATATATGTATGTAGACACATCAGTTTATAAATATTTATGTGTACATACGTATGTATATCCACATGTATATGTAACACTTTTCTTAAACTGTAAAGACAGCAAGCCTTAGAGCCATAAAGAACAAATAACGCTTACGTCAGTGTCTTACCACAGATACACCACAGAAGGCACAAGAGAATGTTCCTTCATACACCTTCTGAGTAAGCCTCCATTTGCTAACGAATCTCTAACAAAAATTCTGAAAATTCTTAGATCCTTGTTAGAACTCGCTCTGCTTGATATGGCTTCCATTTCTGTTGGAAGCTGGGATCCTTGTTGCTACCAGTTTTATTTTTTAAGAATGAACATGCTGAGAGATCAGTGCTGTTTTGTGAAAAAAGCCTAGCTGTGTACTGGCTTTTATCTTTGAATTCAGATGGCTCAGCAGGTACTTGACGTCCCCTCCTGCTCACTTTAAATTTTAAGTGCGTCTTATCTCCCAAAATGATTTGTCTTTTCTTTACAACAGTTTCTTTACTGAATCCACAACAAAATCTTGGATGGATCTGGAAAATGAGGGCATCTTTTCCTTGGGGTAATGTACATTTGCAGCTTTGTGAAACACTGTTCCATCTATTCCAACACAATATTTTCTAATAAAAACATCCAATGAACTGTCTGAAGCCTACCATGTTGTTTTTTTATTCTTTTATTCTTTTTTTTTCCTTAGAAACAAATTCTTTTGTTGTGCATAAAGGTATAAAGATTTCAAATGTGCGTGAGGATCACAAAGTGCAGCACAGCACTGTTTGAGTATAGTGCCTTGTTCCTGAAAGCATATAATGTCTTGCATGTAAAACCTCGTTCCTATTCATGTGTTACCATGGCACTGTGCCCAAGCTAATGGCTCTTGCAGCTTGTGGAATAAAATGTGCTAGAGCAGCTATCCTGTATTGGCTTCTGAAGCCATTGTGGTTTTCACTCACTGTTTTCTATACTTGGTGTGATGTAGACATGACTTACAGGACTCTCTTAGTTTTGGAGGCTTCTAGCTAGAGTTGTTTTTCTATATGTTGAGGAGAAAACAGTAATTTGACATAAGTACAATAACCCTGTGGTTTTTATTTTTTTTCAATTCTTCTTATCTATCATGCTATTTTAGTACAACCACAGTACAATGCAGTCTTTTTTTACTAAGCCTATGTTATGCCTTAAACACAGAATTGTTTAGAATTTAAACACAGAATGTACTCCAAAGCACATCACATTCATACAGCTGAAGTCTTAGACTCAAATGAGGAAAAATTCTGTATATTTTTAATTTAATTAGAAACCCAAATCCACATCATAACTTTGAAGGATGAAATCTCATGAACAAGTCCTAAAAAACACAGAACATCTTCTTGAGTTCCTTATAAACAGTTTTAAATGGACTTCTGGAATATATCAATATTTTCTGGTACTCAGTGAGTAAGCATTTCTAATAATTTTGTTCTAGCACCTTGCCTCCTGTCAGGAGATTCAGTCATGTATGTCAAATGCTAAGAAGTCTGGCAATTCTGTAAGCATCAGTGTTCCTGCAAGAAGAATGGAAAAACTCACGGCAGAGGAACTCAGTGTCGTGCTCAGGATTTTACTTACACATTGTGGAGCCAACAAAATCTTCTGCATTTAACATGTAGTTCTCCAATATTTCTGCCTATTTCAAGTGGCTTATGTTACTTTCTCTTCAGAAAAGTCATTGACAGAAAATGTAGTACTTCAGATATACTGCTATGGTCTTATGAAAGCAAATGATATTGGGAAATTTGTACTAAATCAATGTGTTTTTTTTCCTTTGTAGAACTTTGCCAACCCTGTTGCAATCCTGTGGACTACAAGTATCTCCAAATTGAAAAAGGCCATGTATACCTTTTTTTCTGTTAATACAAGTAGCTGTCAGTTTCCTTACCTGTGAGAGCTGAAATTTGAAGTCAGGTTGTTATTTCAGCAAGATTTTCTTAATGTGCACTTTCCTTGCTTGGCAAATCTGCTGCTGATAAGCAAGTAGACAGCATGGTAGGATGAGATTATGACTGTTGTATAATATACTTGTTCTCTTTCCCCCCCTTTTCCTTTCTTTTTTCCCCTCATTCTCTGGGAATAGTGCTCCCAGGCACTCTTGGAAAGCTGCCAGTCCAGAAATATGAGCAATTTTGATTTTTTTCCCATCTGAGATTTCTGATATGCTTTCTGTGGCATAGTCAAATCAGATATCAGATATCTGATAGGATACCCAAAATAATTTCTGTGGAGGATGTCACTGGAGAAGAGAAGGCAGAGTCACTGCCTTCCAGTGATCCCAGAGACATGAACATCAGGATATAAAAGAGCTAAAGTCATTAGTACTTTGTGTGACCGCACTGGGTACTAAAACTGCACAAAAGACAGAGAACAATGGTAATTGTTTACTACCTCTTTACTATGCCTTTTCTGTGCTTTGATGGGCTTTTACATAATGCTTCTCATCAGTTCAATGTTATCAGCTGCTAGTAAAAGCTATCTACTTAACTCATGTAATTTAGATTGCCTGAAAATAAAGGACCTGTAAGGTCTGTTGGGTGTTGTGGTTGTTATGGACTTCAAGGCTAAAGGGATGCTGAAAATCTTTCGATTTGCAGCTTTAACATCTACATTCATGCTGATTTGTTAGGTTATCCCAAAGGGCCAGCTCAGTAGAAAAGAACCTTATTTATGCCTGTACTCTGAATGTTACTCCAGTTACACCTGATGGCACATGGCATATTAATAGGTAAATAGATAATATCTATCCCCGTGACCTTTGCAAAGTATGTCTAATACTTGTTTCAACCCAAACTGCCTGCTTTTGGCCTCTCTGTGTGGGCCAGGCTGATTTATGCCACAAATTTACCAGCACCTTGTAGCAAGAGTGGGGAGATGTTGGAACTTGGTGGTTTCCAGGTACCCACAGTGTGTCCTGTCTTAGTATTTAGTCCAGTTTGGGCCCTAAAGCAGTCTTCTGTCATCTGAAGGCCATCTGTCCCAGCCATTGTTCTTCCTGGGTGGAGATACAGAGCAGCCCCAATGTGCACAGGAGTGCTTTCACCATCATGACTCAATACTCAGTTTTCATTTGTGTAGAGCTGTAGTCATGTGAGATCTGGCTTTTTGAAATGTTTAAATATAGGTGCAGTAACTGCTAGTGTGGTCTTTTCTCACACATAAGCCTGTTAGCTCTCACTGAGAGTTTTGTCTGACTCTTATTTCTGTACAGTAAATAGTTGAATATGCCTTGCCATACCACTATTGCATTTACCATTGCACTTTGTAAACTCACAGTTTTATAACAAAGTATACTGTTGCTTCTCTTTTATGAGTGAAGTGAATAATTTCTTCTGTCACAAGACCTGTCCTAGATACAGTGAGTAATCACCACGTGCATTCAGAGCATCCTGATCCAGGAGAGAACATTATCCAAATTATCCTGAAGATAAAGGGAATTTCTGTCTCCTTCCATAGACATATTTGTTATAGCAGTCTCACTTGACTGTTATGTGAACACTTTGAAGATGTCCCTGGACAAGGATGGGTGACTTCTGCTTCAGCCACAAATTAGATTAGAAAATCTGTTCCTGTTCCTGGCATATGGTTGTGATTATGAAATGGATGATAGACATTTTTTATGCAAGGGCAGTGCCAAACCTGTGCCTTCTTTCCTCCCTCTCTGCCTGCTTTCATCTGGAAGGTATAGTGCAAGCCAGCTCTTGGCCCCAGGAAGCCGTCTCACGTGGGAGTGGCTGCCTGCATACTCAGTAGTACTGGCTGTGACCTTGGATGATGGAGATGGACAAACACCAAGGGACACTGGAAGGAGAATGTGCCATAGGTGTGAGCTTCATGTGTTTGTTCATTAAGTGGATGGGGTGGTCTGAGGAGCACTAGAGGTATGATGCTGACATCCCATGGACCTATTATCCTTACTTTTGAACAGTGAAAGAAGAGCTTTTTGAGACTAGGGCAGCAGGGGTGGCTCTGTTTCTGTGTGCTCACAGGTGTACCGCCTGCTCCGGTTGAGACATAGCCCTGTGCAGGATCTATCAGGCAATATGCTTTGCCCCTGATGCTTCCTGTCAAAAGATGTAGCTTGGCAAATTTAGGTACTGTATATCAAGGTTTTTCCATGCTCTCTTATTTGTTCTCACTGTTCAATAATGAGCTGAAATGTTGTAGTGGTCTCTATGCACCTCAGTGGTTCTCAGAGCAGCCTGGTTGGAGCACTGTTGTCCCAGACACCTAGTGAGTTCCAGTGCCATGACAATGTGAGTGAAGATTTCACCTTGAGAGGCCCCAATGACTGCTTATAGTGCAGTGTTTGTATGCCATAGAAAGGGGCTAATATTCTGTTTCTAAATGGATAAATGTGAATTCAAAATGCATTTTGGAGTCACCATGTCTTCAAACTACTACTAATTCACAAGAAAACATGTCACCTCCAGCTGTCTGTGAGTGCCCTGTTAGTTCAGGATTGTGTTTGCCTGGTTTGCCTCTCTCCCCTTACTGGATGAACTGGTGACCCACCACCTTGTCTCCTGTCACAGTCCTCTAAGTGAACAGTGGCACTGCTCAGCTGTCAGCTCATCATAGAGCAGCTGCAGGCAGAGAGAGTCTAAGGGAACATGCCTGACAATATTTTTTCTTTTATTTTACCTCAGATTTACAGCTGGTTTGGGGTACATTTTTATTTTGGTAATTGGGAAATCTAATTAGATATCCTGGAATCCTAATTAAATGGCTTTTATGGTTATAAGATATTTTGAGAATAATAATCTCTGAAGACTTGGGACCCATGTTCCTTTTACATGTGCAATTTTTAAGACTGTGTGAATAAGTTCCGTAATTGCCTGTAGGAGTTTAGAGTGTTTGCCCAAATGGAAGGAATTACAAATACTTCCTAGCATTCAGTTTTTAAGTCTCTGATTTTAGAGTTAAGAAAAAAGCTAACAGAAAATACTGTAATTGAATAGAAATGCAAGAACAGAAATCACATTCTGTTCACATAAACTGTCTTTTTCGGTAATTTGTGTTATCAGTAGATGGAAAGTTAAAATTCTGCAGATTTTAACACCTGGTTAACCACCACAGAATGTCCTTGGTAATGACTAAGTACTATGGTATGGAATATATGCTAATTGTGCTCTAATTAAACAGCATTCAGTGCAATTACATCTCATTAGATAAGTAATTTCTGAGGGAGATATACTAATTAAGTAGTTTTACTCATTATGTATTTCATAATTAAGATGAATTTGCTTAATATACAGCTGTGCAACTAAAGCTATTTAGAACTAAATATGCCAATATTTACAAAACACACAGAAATTGCTTATTATCTGTTTTCTTTGTTACCAATTATGAAGGGTATATAAGGTTTCCTTGGAGCTCCTGTAATGAGCAAAATGCTCTCCAGGTTTTTTGAGACCCTCTGGAACATAAGTAATTTTATAAATTTAAAATATCATTGTTATTCAGTTCTCTGAGCTACCTGCTGCTGTCCAGCAGCTGAATTGCTCATTTAAAATAATATTAAGTTGTCTGTTTTAACATTATTTTGTCATGTATGTAGTTGGTTGGCCCTGGCTAGCCACCAGGTTCCCACAAATGCCACTCTATCCATCTGCTCCTTGGCTGGAAAATACAACCAGAGGCTTGTGGATTGAGACTGGGACAGGGAGGAGTTGTTCACTGATGGCCATCAGGGGCAAAACAGGCTGAACTTGGAGAAATTAGTTTATTTTTTTTCCAGTCAAATCAGAGAATAATGAGAAGTAGAAATCAAATCTTAAAACATCTTCCTCCCACCCTTCCCTTCTTCCCAGGTTCAGCTTCATTTGTGATTTTCTCTGCCTTCACACAGGGGTGAAGGCAATGGAGGTTGCAGTCAGTTCGTGAGACTGACATGAGTCAGACACGTTGTCTCTGCTGCTCTTCCCTCCTCAGGGGAAGGATTCCTCACATTCTTCCTTTGCTCCAGTGTGGGGTCTCTCCTATGGGAGGCAGCCCTCCACAACCTTTTCCAACATGAGTTCTTCTCACAGACTTCACAAATTACTCCAGCAGGAATCTCTTCCACAGCATACCATTCTTCAGGAGCAGGCTGCTCTGTAGTGGGTTTGCCATGGGGTCACAAATCCTGCTCCAGCCTGGGCTCCCCTCTCCGCAGGTCCTGCCAGGAGCCTACTCCAGCACAGGCTTCCCACAGGGTCATGGTCTCCTTCAGGTGCTTTTACCTTCTCCAGAGTGGGGTCCTCCAGGATCTGCTGTGGATCTCTGCTCTACTGTGGAACCCCAAGGGATGCAGGGACACAGCTGCTTCACCACAGTGTGCACCAGGATCTGCAGGGAAACACCTGCTCCAGCACCTCCTGCCCCTCCTCCTGCCCTGCCCTTGGTGTCTGCAGGGCTCGTGCTGTCATTTCTACTCACTCCTCCCTTCTCTGGTTGTGATTACTGCCTCACAGGTTTTTTCCTCCTTCTTAAGAACGTTATTTCAGAGGCACTGCCACAATCACTGATGGGTTTGACCTTGGCCACTGATGGATCTGTCTTGGACACAGGGGAAGCTTCTGGAAGCTTCTCACAGAATCCACCTCTGTAGCCCCCCTGCAAAGAAAAGTTTTGCCACAAAGACCCAGTACACATTGTCTTGGGGTGACTTTATGATGCTTCTATCCTCAGTCATCTGTTCTGTTGGTGTTGGATATTGAGTTCTGCAGCTTTTAGGCTGGTTCCAGGAGTGAAGGGGGACAGAAGAGGTGCAGAGTTTTAAATCAGAGGCTGCACTTGCTCCCCTGCACTGTATTGTCTGCAGCGGGCAACAGGAGAGAACTCTCCTTTGCTCTTGGTTGGTTTTCTTTCTGGCTAAGGTAAGGTTCCCTGAACTTTTTTTTTTGTTTTGCTTTCTTTTTCTTTTTTTTTTTGTTTGTTTTGTTTTGTTTTGTTTTTTGTTTATTCTTGGAATTGTTCGAGCCCGCTCTGGACTGAAAACCTAGAGGAGCACCAGGAGCTCACACCTGTGTCCCACCAGGCCTGGCCTGGGCTGTGACATTTCCCAGCTCTGGAGGGACTGAGAACAGCCTGAGTGAGCTGGGCTGCACCCTATGGAAGGGACTCTGCTGGATTTGTCATCTCTTCAGAGGGGTGAGAGGTTTTGCTGTTTGGTATTGTTCATTTTTGTGCTGGGAGTGCTTTGCCTGTTAAATAAACAGGTTTTTTTTCCCACTTCTCTCCTAGGAAATATTTTTCCCCTAACCAGTTGGGGAAGGGACTGCTTGAATCTGTTTCCTAGAGGGTCCCCATTTAGAGGTTTCCTCCCAAATTTGCCCTAAACCAGGACAACCATGTAATACAACATTGCAATCAGCTGGAACACTTAGGCTCAAAAAATATTTTTTTTATATCTTATGACAACTTACTCCCTGTTTGCATTATGAGCATTTTGTTCCTTCTTGAGTAGAGCCCATTTTGTTAATTTCTTGATTGCACTTTCCTAGAAGCGCACAAAGATTAATAGTTTATATGTAGCTAAGAGGACTTTATTAAATGTTAGCTTTTATATACAATTTTGCTTCCAGCAAATTAGGCTTCCATACCACACACATGAGCTTATAAGGATGAAGATGTTTTGATGGTTATCATTTGTGCCTGGGCAAACACAGCATTGATTTAAGTAACTCCTGTTAGAAGCCAAGAGGGGTGGACAATTAACAGCTGAACACAGAGACTCTTGACCTTACCAGATGACAGGAAGGATTGAGATGGATCATGTATTTGGAATCAAGAGACAAAGTTCAATTCCTGTTCATCATGGTGGTTTGTCAGACTCCTTCTGCCGAATTTTCTCACCTATGCCAATTTTCATAGCTCTCATACTGTTTTGGTAACTTAATTCAATTTAAATGCCTTCTTTTTTTTTCTGATTTCTGCTTTTGCATTTTAAGATTGTTTGTTTTAAGATGAAATGGTAGATCTGCAGAATTTTTGAACAAATTAAATTACTTTCTTTCACTGGTTCTCTCTCCTGTGCGCTCTTTATTTCACCCTTTTTCCTCTCAGTGAGATCTCTGTACCCTGGGAAACACTCAGAAGCTTGGAGGCCAGAAGGCTTGTTCTGCTTCTGTTCCTCTCTTGAAAACATAAAGCTATTAGTATCCAGCCTCCTCTTCTCCTTGTAGACATTCCTTTCCTGTTAGCAGACAAGAAATTCAATTATTCTCTTTTTTGCCTTCTCTCCAGTTTCATTCACAGGAGAATCTGGCCAGGTGTTTATATAACTAACATTTCTGTGTAGTCTTGAGGGATATCTGAGTTGTTTCTCAAGGCAGTAAAGCTGAGACTGTATAAGGTTTCTGAAAGGCACATATAATTTTGCAAAGATTGTCCCTTCAGTGGTATTCCCCTGTGGTTGCCAAAGTCTTCAGGGATGCTCCTGACTGTGACCTCTGGAAGGAAACTGGAAGGTCAAAGCAGACACTTTTGAATTCTGGGCTTCTTCCTGAAGGCACCTCTGAAAGCTTCATTATCTATGCACAAACAGAACAACTGGATGCAAATTCAGGAGGAATGCAATATCCCTCAGTTTAATGTTTCTCACTCTGGCATTTCAGACTTACTGGGGAGGTTGCAGACCATTGAAAACCAGCCTAGTCTAAAGAAATCTAATTTCTCTTATCCCCCGTCCATACAAAGCACCTTTCCCCTCAAGTTTCAGAATTTTCAAGAGACTTCTGAAATACACATGCAGGAGATTACATGAGCCTTGCTATGAGGAGATTGTCCAGAGATTGAGAGAGTTAATAACTCCCACTTGAGCTGCCCAGATCAGAGAACACAGTCAGGCTCTAGGCACCTCCTGTGCCAGTTCACCCAGTGCACCCAGATTTGGTATTCCTTCACTGTTACAACTAATCTACTTTTCTTCCTCCCTCACTCTTAAATGATTAGCGAGTGGTGAAAATGTTTAGCTTCCAATAAGGGGTTTGTCTTATCTGAGCAGAAAATGAAAAGAAAGTCAGATTTGCCCGGATTAATTTCTATAGCTAGGTAACATAGAGAGAAACAAAGATTAGACATATCACAGATTAGCAAATTGACTTGGGCATAGTTTGGTAACTTTTTTTATTTCATACCATTCTCAATAACTTGGAAATAAAATTCTGCAACAGTTTTAACAGTGGTCTCTACAATTATCAAGCTTCTTTTTGTTCTGCCACCTATGAAGTTTGCCTCTTTAAAAAGGGTTTGCAATGAGAAAGGCTGGATTACCTTTCAATTACAGTCTCTGTGCATGTACAAGAAAATCGGAACAGCAAAGGAAGTAAAAATTAATCCATGTGTATAGGCAGGTAGAGAAGGCATTTTGTGAGCTCACTTGATAAATCATTGGCTTTCTAATGCATCTTGATATTACCCTACCAAAAATCCTGTTGCAACTTGATGTAGCAGCAGGAAATGACATTCTTAATATTTCAGACACACTGCTATGTGAATTGGAAGGAGTTACTATGGCTTAAGAATAAACTGGCTAATTAAAAATTAGGGCCAGCCAAACTGTGCTATGATCTGCAGGGTAATTTCCATCCTTGTTTTTGTTTGGGAGGAAGGTGTTTAATGTACAGTCATAAGTTTTTATTTCTCTTCATATTTCTTTTATTGCCTTTTAAATTTGTTTGCCTACAGAAGAAAATTTGTATTTAGGTGTTTGTTAGTGATAAAGCCCAATGAACCAGTTCATTTAACTGAGCTTAAAATTTAGGTTTGCAAATATTCTGTAACCTTTTCAGTTCTTCAACATTTGGAATTACATTTGCAGTTTCGTTGTGTCAGAGAGAATGGTCTCAGGAATCACAAAAAAATGGTAGGTGAAAAAGGCCTGAACCTCTCCCTTTAGGTGTTGGAGAGTTGAAAAATATGCCCAGAAATTTCTATATTCAGACTGACAGCAATGACATTATAAAGCAAAAACCAAATATTTAATTATTTATGCATTGTAAACAAAGGAACTTCAATGTATTTTGTTTTATGCAGTGACCACAAACTACCCAAGGATGTAACTCTTAAGCTGAGATTTGAAATGTGTCTGCAATTAGGTCCTAAATTAACCAGTGACTACACTGATGCAATGATTTATTGCCACCTCATAACTGTGCAAGAACAGTCATGGTCACAGTTCACAGATGCTTTGTTGGCTATTTTGTTGCCTGGGTAGCTTTTGCCATGCTCATCAGAAGCTTATCAGGCCCTTATGCAATAAGGGAAAGTCATTTGAACCTCAGCCCAAGGAGGTCTCCGGTGGCAACTCCATGATGGCTCTGGTCTTAGATTTTTCTAGCACTTGGATTTTTCTTACATTTACAGTTCAGCTGCTCCAATGATAATTTCTTTCAATCAGCAGCATACAGATCCCTGATATCAGGATCTCTAACTGATCATCCCCTGTCACACTAAAGAATGGTTTGCCACAAATTTAATCTAATTCCAACTCTTGTTGGACTTTTCATATGCTTCATCTTTTCAGAAAGTTTCCTATAGGTTAATCCATATTGCCTCATTGAGGAATATACCCCTTTCAGTTATGGCCTGGTACTGTCCAAAGGTTTTAGTCAGGACTGGGGCCACCAGTGAAAGATGTTTGATGCTGTGTGAGCTTCTGTTGAGCTGCTATTTATGGTGCCAGATATTCTGGGCTTGATTTCCTAGATATGACTCATTCAGCATCATGCGCTTCTGCAGTGTTGAAAACCAGAGTTATTTTATATGTGAGGTACTTTTCTCAACTGCCTGGTTGAGATAGTCCAGTAACATCCTCACAAATGTATCATGGAGGCATTAATTCACTGTGGGTACTGAGCCCTGTGCTTTTCCAGGCTAGCTGTCAAGGAAAGTTTAAAGAATTAACAGTCCTGAGAGTAAAGTTGGGCTAAACATCATGTACATTACCTAATTTTCTCAGCTAACCTGAAAGGTAACCGTCTAAATTTTTGTCATTATTGTCACAAATCCAACTTCTTGGCACCAAATCATAGTGCTTAAGGCTCTTGCCATGGCACTCTCAAGATACCTATGAGCAGCGTGAAGGATCCTTTAAAATGTTCCTCAAGAACTTAGGTGTTTTCTGTCTAGGTCAGTGATCTCAGGCAATTTTTCCACTAAGGTGATATAATATCAAATGTATAGATGAGCTGACAGATAGGTGCCACAAAGTCTATTTCTGCATCTTCTTAAACTTGGCTGAGTTGATTAACATTACTTAGACTTATTTAGACTTTCCTCCTGTTTTGTAGTGGCGATAGAACTATTGAAGAGGTTTACAGATGATCCACAAAAATTGAGGATCTACTTCCTGCTGTATTGTGATTATTTTGCCCTTTACTAGTCTTTCAACTTTCAGACAGTGTATTTTTCTTTAAGTGTATCAAAGTTTTTACTGACCTACTTAGTGGAGTGACACAGTCTGACTTTCAGTGGTAGCTCTAAGGAATTGCTTTTACTATCAACTTCCTCCTCTTGCTTTACAACTTTAATTAATTTCAACATGAAGCATTTAGACATATTACCTTCTTGAATTAATATTTTCATTCCTCATATCCTGGAACTATGGTTTTATTAGCTGTAGAGGATATTGTTGGTGTTCTAAATCTGAGACCGACTAAAAGCAGAGAATGGTTTTTTAATGAGGATATGGTCTTCAGGATGTGTTGCTATAATCACTTACATATGGCCACTTCTTAAAAATATAATCAATGACGCTATAGCTTTTCCTCCTCTCCCACCTGTGCTTAACACTATAAAATGAAAACCTCTTGTTTTTTTTTCCTTTTTCCATTTCCCCCCACTTTTTTCAAGTTAGTAACACACACTTCAAGTGATGTTTATAAGACAGAAATGTGGTTCATTGTCTTAGCTAACAATAGTACTGAAGGATTATATATTAAAATAGAAATATTCTAAACTTGGAACTTGAGAGATAAACCCCCTTCCTAATTTTAGTTGAAGGATTCCCCTCTCTTAGTCACTTGTAGACTCTCTTTCTACTTCTACCTAAACTCAGAGAGACGTCTTTTTTCCAGTTATGACTCTAAGCTAATAAGGACAGCATGTCTGTAAGGTTTTGCTGCTCAGGAGTATGTGCATTTTTTTAGATTTATGAGGCTTCAACCAGCATCAGCGTCCCCTTGTGATAGAAAGCACACAGTGGGAATCTTGTGTTTCAGGAATTTGTACTGAACAAACAAGGCAAACTCTGTCTCAAACCAGGCGGTATGCCAAGGTGGAGGGCAGCTCAGGGGCTTGCTAGAGCTCAGGAATTGAGCTGAGCTGGGCAGAACAGAGCTCAGATTTTCACAGTGCTAAACCACAAGTTTAAGTGCAAAACTTCAAAGTACCATTATAAAGTTTTAATTCTGCTGCAGCCAAATACAAATCCTGATGTTGATTAGGCTTTAAACCTAGGCCTGAATACTAGATAAGGTAAAATCTAGTGGTACGCTAGGGACCTGATTCCTCTTTTAATATCCATTAAAATATCTCTGTGTTGGCTCAGATGGTTTAAAGAGCCTAATAAAAACACAACATTGCAGATGCTTGAGACATCTCAAGTATCTTCTCATCTGGTCATTAGTCTTACATGCTTTTTGCTAGTTATAATGTAGAAATAATAATGCTTGCAAGAGCAATATTAAATTTCCTGCAATTAGAATGGAAAACTCGTATTTCATTTTCTTGTAAACTGAGGCCAAAGATAGAAACACAGAAGGAGCTCCATGAGCAATTTAAAAGTGAGCTGAGGACAGCTAAGTTGTTAAATGAAATGATCCAAAGAAATGTGCAGTTAGGTACCGCTGTGATGAGTAGCTGAAGAGAGCTACAACTGAAGCATGATCTATTAGAGAGTTTTAATCCTAGGGTTGTTGAATTGTTCACAAAGTATTCTAAATGGACAACTGAATGACATAGAGAAAGCTGTTTCTTAATGCCCATATTTAGTTCTTGGCTTACTTAGTTTAAATTCAAATATATCAGCATGAGTTTACTTCTGCCAAGTACATATCGGCATTTGTTTTTAAGGTGGAATAAGTCTAATGAAAGTATTGATAAGCGAAAGCTTATCTTGGCTTAAACTCCTCTATTCACAAGTGCACTGTTTTGCTTTAGATGAAGTGTATCCATTCAGCCCACATTACAGTTGCTCAGCAGGGTTGAGATGAAATCTGAAGAACTATGCTCTGTCAACATGTAAGATTTCTCCATGCTGGCCTCCATGCAGTCTTCGGCTGCTGAAGGCTGGAATATGTCAGACTGTGGATGTCTCTGTCACCCAGCAGAAGGTTCTCAGTGTCTCCAGCCAGCTCTTGCTTCCTTTTCTTCTTTTAGTTTAATCACAGATATTCTGGCTGTGTTTTCAGTTGTAGGTACTCAGTTGGCAGCAAACTTCCAAGCAGAAAAGACCACTTAGTGTTTTTGCCTCACAGAGCTGTGGACATTTCCTCCACTGTTTAGATTAGCAAGGAGACCTCTTTTCCTCTTCTGTGCTGCACATAATGGGGAACATATTTTATGAAGACTAGGGTTGAATGTCTTGTAGAGGTATGCTGTGAGGAGATTCTGTTGTACAAATACTAAATCGAAAGCATTTTCCAAGGGGACTCCAAATTCTGCATGGTCCAGAGTGAAAGTCTGTTTCCTCTTTGCCTTTGCCTTCCCTCATAAGCACTTTTTTGGATGATTTATCTGACAGCTGCAAATAATAGTACAGTTAGAAGCAATAACAAATAATAATTAGAAGCAATGCTAATGGAAAGAATTAGAATAACAGTCATACTACTTACAGTAAAAGTCACAATTAGGGCTGTTACGCAGACAGACAATGCCAATCCCTCTTCTATGCCTTGAAGATAACAACAGAACCCGTGCAACTTTTAAATGTTCAGAATATCTAAAATATTATAAAAACACGTTATAAGAATAGAGAAGAAATCAAGTCTTCAGGGTCTAATACCTATACCTCTAAGATTATCCAGATGGAAACCTTCTGACCTTTTAATGAGTGGCACTTGGGTGTGCTGAATTGAAACCACCTAGAGTGAGTGGGGGTAGCTCCTGTCCTGACTAATATGTATTCACAGAAGCTATAACTTAGCCACAGAACTAGGGGGAAAAAGTGCATGAAGGAATTAGAAAAATAATGTATTCGTCACAAAACACCTATAATTTGTTTGCTTTTACACCATTTAGAATGAAAAATGTGCTGTGAATTGAATGAGATAGAACTCAAAATAGAACCCTTACTTCCTCCAGCCTGGCAGGAATTTTTCAGTCTCATTGACCCAACTCCAAGGCTATATATATGTAATCTCTTCCTCAGTGTGAATATAAAAAAATTACTAAAGAACACACTGAAAATAAATAACTGCAAAAAAAGATGTAAAAATATTTTTAAAAATAGAATAATATATTACTGTAATTTTTAAAGTATAATTTTCTTCCTCCAGAAAAGAACCAAACAAGTATTTCTTGGTCATCTTGTGAACCCTTTGGGTTTGTATAATCTTCATGAGTTAGTGGCTGTAACAGGAAGCCAGCTACTCTTATTTTATCAGTTCTGGCCTTATTTTGCTTCTGGAGGATAAGAGAGCATAGGGATGGCTGAAAAGTAATATTTGCTCTAAGCCTGCAACTGTGAAAGGTGAAGATCTAATTTCTATTGACTCTACTTGTGATGGTCAAAATCATTATTCAAAGAACAGCAAACATGTCTCTGTATGCCCTGAAGCCAACACACCAGACTGAGGTGGGAGGCTCCAAAGGGAAGTTATGTAGTGGGAACCCGAAACCTGTTCAGGTTCTTAGCCATAGATACTACAGAATAACTGGTGGTCCTCTTCAGAATTAAGATGAGTGTACAAACAAAAGGGCATCAAAAATTGGGTGTTGTTTCTGTGTCATGGGCCATGTTTTGTCAAGACAATTTAATGTGATTACTAGAGGCACAGGGGTTTAAGCTTTAATGGGGAATTCCTTGTCTTTTATAAGTTTGTGCAAGCTTCCAGTTTCCATGGGGGGCGTATTCTGAGTCTTTCAGATCCATAAGCAGCTGTTCTGTCTTTCCCAATGACTACTTATGTTTTTCCTGCCTAACAAGGGGTGAATCATGGCCAAAAGTTGCTGTCAGACAGGTTCTTTTATTTATCTTTTTTCTCCTTTCTTTTCTTTTTTTTTTTTAAGTAACTTTACAAAGAAACAAGTTATAAATTAAATACAGTAAGTATCATATAAACTGGGTATTATTCATACATTTATGGCTGATTAATATTTATTCCCCAATGAATATGACAGTAAAGAGATTAGCATAACAAGTACCCGCAAAATAAGTATTGATCCATTACCGTCTTCTGGAAAATAGTTATGACTGTGTTTGTCTGTAGAAAGAATTATCAATATTTAACCCAGAAGCCCTGTAGCTTCTTGTGAACAGTAATCAATAATTCTTTATTTCTGCTTGTCATGTACATTAGCTGTGTTGACGTTTTCCTGTTTGTGATTTAAAGAATAGTCAGTGCTATTAATTTTTGGTATCCACTGGAGATCACTACCTATATATCTTT